>NW_013563133.1:0-25809 GCF_000968595.1 Rasamsonia emersonii CBS 393.64
GAGGGGGAGGGATAATAGGGGAGGGTGGCCTGCAGCAGGCAGGTGACACCCATTCAGTGATAACACCAAGGAGGGCATACATAATGCCCAAAAGCCCTGCGCAATAAGGCGGTTTGGGGCGAGGAAAAGGTCCAGAATGGTCAAAGAGGGGAATTAGAGACTAGATAGGGGCGTCGCCCACGATTCGGGGTCTGTCATAGCCGAAAGGCTCGGTATGGACGTTAAACTTGAATAATAATAATAATAATAACAATGGTGGTTAGGGAAGGATCAAGGAGTCTTCCTGACTCTATGTCGTTCACGAGCACGCGACGGTCTAACTGACCCGGGTCTCTTCTCCTTGAGACAACGGCCTACCTGGCGAAGGGCTCTTCCTCGAACGACCTCTCACGATATAATGGGGTCTTACAAGGATACACGATAGGGGTGCTTCAGGTAAACAAGAATGATAACGACTAGGTCAGAGGCAACGCCTACTAGAGCTATACCGAAGTATACCACTAGTAGTAAGAAGTCTTACTGACCCCCAGAGTAAGTATCTTAGTAACAGAGAAAGACAATGAATTGAGCGCGAGTAAGGAAAGACTAGATACATGGTCGGAATCCTTCCTCCTTTTATGCCTTCTCCCGAATATACCATTTTGTATACCTTTCCTGGTATATCTGGATGGTATACTTATACCATGTCACGTGACTTCTAATGGTATACCCGTATGTGTAACTTCTGTCTCGCGGGGTAATCGTTTCATCCTGCATCGCTGTGTTGGACAGCGCTGATTCCTGTTGGCTCATAACAGTTAAATCTGGATGTGTTAAAGTTGCTGAGCTAGGCATTTAAGCTTATAGCTACCAGCTCCTAATTAAGCCTGATATTAGAATACCTAACACCCTTTAAATAGATATATGTAATACTTTTAAATGTTTAATAGGCCTAATGCTTCAGGTCTGCCTCTATAATACTTATGTGGTTACTATTGATTGATATATTACTTAAGATTGCTAGTTAGATAGTACTCAAGATTAATATATTCCTTATAGGGACTAATAGCCAAACATGTGGCAATAAGCAGGTATTTTCCCAAAATAAGGTAGATATTAGCTTTATTATGGTATGCTTCCATACTCTGCTCTATAATGCTAATATTGTGAGGAAGTATATAACATTTCTTTCTAATGGTGTTTTAGATATAATAAGTTTTGGCACTTATGCCTACTATTAGCAGTTCGCGTTATAGCAGCATAGATAGTAATATAACTTTTAGAAGCTTTATGGTATCACAGAAGACTGGTAAGACATTAAAAATCTTAAAATTACTGCCAGCTTATATTATGTAGAACTTCCTGAGAAGCCCCTGCCAACTCTTTAGTATCTAGCAGGGGGAAGAATAGATATAGCAGCCCCTAGAAAGGATAAATCAAATGCCATAATATAGACTATACTGGCCAGTTATAGAGATATATAAAAAAGCCTATCCTGGAATTTCAAATAAAGTTGAAAAATTTAGATTTAAAAAATAGATTTAATATCGAAACTGGTTACCTATAGGATGGAAAAGGCATTAGGAGGAGAGCAGCAAGTCTAGTTAATATTCGGTTCGAAGCAAGGACTAACAGACCATTTCCTATATGAGTTAATGAGTAGATTATTAATCTATGGCCTTCCTGTCTATGCTGATCGATATCTGCGGCAGTAGTTATATATATAGTAGTGACATTGCTTGCTTTCTGATATAATAATAGTTCATGCTGGTTTTATTAACGATTGACAAGTATGACTCTTAATACGATTTAGTAGTCGTACACTATAGAACAGGCCAATAATAAACCTGTCAGATTAAGTTCCATAACGTGCGGCAACTTTAGCCGTGTTTAATTGGACATGGGTGATCATGCCATTCACTCATATAATGTTCTCGATCTTGGCCCTCAGCACTGCCTCACCTGGCCGCAGCCTGCCTCACCCTACTACAGCGCGAGGGGGGTATTCAAAGGCGGCGTGCCTCCAACCCTAGAACGGAAAGGGTATCTGGCGACCTGCTGGTCTCGGGATAGTTTATCTAGGGAGCTACTCCTCAACCGGTCAAACTAACTGCATTCCGTAATTCTCAGCGTCTAAAATATACAGACACATCAACTTCACTAGACGATCCCTTCTGCATGTTTTAGTGATCATGAAAACTGAAATCCCGTCGAAGATTCGTTCAATAGAAAATGTCTCTCACATCGGTTCTTCTCCCCCAGGTATTTTTTTCTTAATGTCCTACGGACTCTCCTACCTAGACCTTATCGGGATCATTAATGCCACCGTTAGTGATGACGTACGTTGCCTCGCGCTCGGGGCAGTCTGTGAAGCGAAATGCGTCAGTGAGGAATATCCTTACAAATTCCCATTACTCAAGAAAAAGCAGAAGGCAGACCTGGAGAGTCCTGAATCTTAGCAACGCGCTCTTCACCTCTACCCTTGCGAAGAAGGACCCGAGTCGTCGAGGCATGAGCGAGGACATGACCGCCCACGGGCTTACGACCATCGGCGCCTGCAAAGAGAGCGCTGGCTCCAGGATCGCTTTGCACTTGATTGGTCTTTTGGGGAAAAAGGTAAGATAGATGATAGATAACTCAGATAACGGGTGTCCAGGGGCCATACCATCAGCACACAGACGTTGAATTCTGGAAGATGGACTGTCAGTTTATGCTAGCTTATCTGCGATTTGCAGAGATAAAAAAAAGATTGGAAAAACTACCTTCGGCCATATGCGCCAGTTTTATCAGAAATTGGTTCAACTTCTGCTGGCGTTCGGCGAGTTCTCCACGGCCGCAATAATCCACGCGGAAGCAATTCATGATGCTGTCGATGATAAGGAGCCTGTAATCACCACCAGCGAATTCCTTCGAAAGCGTGTTGAGCAATTCTAGCTGATGTTCGCTGTTGAGTGCGCGAGCGTAAGCAATGTTCTCTTGAGCAGACTCAGGGTCAACACCAAAACGTTCCGCTATCTGGGCGATACGTTCCGGTCTGAATGTTCCTTCTGTGTCAATGTATGCGACTTTGCCCTCTCCGCCCCCCATTTCTTTGGGAAGCTGCGCGATGACGGACATGGTATGGGACAGCTGGGTTTTGCCACAGCGAAACTCGCCGTACACCTCGCTGATACTCATGCTTTGGAAGCCACTGGATGGCAACTGATTAGAAGCGTAAATCAGACGAGGATAGAGCCAACTGACCCCCCTAGAATAGCGTCAAATTGCTTGCTGCCAGTGGAAATCTTGAACACCCTTTTACGCTGATGGTTCAGTTCCATTGCGGTAATGAAACCACTTGCAGATGGCTGTACGATGTATGTCAGTGACCAAGACCCGCTTCTGTGAGGGAGAATAGGCTGGATATCTCCATCTCCATACCAAACATTTCTGAATAGCTTCCTTGATCTTCTCGACCTTGACTTCGCTGAATCCTTTGATCTTCAACAGCGTTCTGCGGGTGGCTCCGTGGACAGACTGTGGAGTCGGGGCCATAGATCAGCACAAAAGGCAAAGAAGGACAACAGACTGCAGGTGAGAAGTAGATACGGCAACTGTATAGAATCCATTGGCCTTGAGTTTCGTGATATCCGCTACGCCAATGCCTATGTCTCCCTCAGTAATGTCCGGTAGTCATAACAGACATGGAAAGAAAGAAGAGACAAAGGAGATGTCATTTACGGGTTTGAAAGATCATACCATGAGCTTGAATAGTGTCAATGTCCACAATAAAACCCTATCAAGAATAACGGACGATGGCTTGTTAGATCCTGATTCTGAAGCCTATGGTCCAAGGGAGAGACATCGTACATCATCGTCGAATTCATCGCTTGCAGTGGAGCCAGGCATCTTGGAACTTCGTAGTCAGGGACGCAATGCAGAGAGATTAAACAGAGAGAGAGAGATGGCCACGTTGCTTGTTTCAGCTCGTAGGGACAGTGAGCGAGACGAAAGGCGGACCATCAGAAGATCGAGGGGGAAGTGTTGGGGAAATGGATGTCACGGGGTCTGTCTGGAAAGGGTGGCTGACCAGCAAGCTGAATCTCTACGAAGCAATCTGTTTGATCGGCGGGAATGAACTGGATACGATATGACAAAATAGAAGCTTTTACAGCTGAGCATAAAATGCAGTGCCTGAGATAGATCCTTGATGGAACGTGAGGTATTCTCAACACCAGTTATCTCGAACGCGCAAAGTTGAAACGCTGCCTTGCAAGACCATAGATGATGCAATAAGTGCTTTTTTTTGTCAATATTTGTTTTAATACTCAGTCTAACGAGTATATATGATAGAGATTTTGTAGACTGATAGAGGTAGGTACCTCATGCCTCGCATTTTTTTGATATTTTTGTGATATACTTCTTGGACATCAACCACTTCATCCATACACCTTGAAGTCAGGTCCACACAGCAACTCGCTTGTTTCGATCCACCGACAACTCTCCACTGCTCAATTAACCCTCAGTCTTGCCTCGTCTCCTCCGGTTGCACCCTTTTTTCTTTCCTCAAATTCCTGAGACACATTCGATAGAAAAATAAGACGCCAATCATGAGGCTTGAGCCATGCAGAGGATCCAAGTCATGGAAGAATCCTGGGACTTCGTGAAACTTTTTGTTCGTCGTATACATAACAAGTGCCGTTGCCGAAAACCTGAAACAAGGGCATAATATATGTAACAGAAGAAAGGTCGAGAGGAAAAAAAAAAGGATTGAAAGATAGACCGAGTCGGCGAACCTAATACAAAAAGAAGAATGGTAGTAGGATGGGTTTCGTTTCAAAAACCCACTCTAAGCGACTGCGGCAGCCGGAGCAGCCTGAGCAACAGGGGCAGCAACCTCAGCAGTGCTCTCAACGACAGGGGCACTGGCAGAGGCAGTGGCGGCCGGGGCAGAGGGGGCGGAGGTAGTAGTCTCAGCAGCCGACTGTGTGTTGTTGGATTCGTTGTTGGGGCAGTCTCGGGAGATGTGGCCAGCCTGCGAGCACTTATAGCAGACCTTGCCTGCAGAGCTCAGGGGCCCACCGTTGGGAGCAGTGCAATCGCGCGAGATATGGCCCTGGGAGCGCATTAGATGGTATATCCATGTGATTTCATCAAGAAACCTGACTCACCAGCTTGCCACAGGCATAGCATTTCATGGCCTGAGCTTGGCAGTCCCGAGCGAAGTGGTTGGGACCACCGCACTTGTAGCAAGTCGCAGCTCTGGGGTATCCGCCATAGCCACCGCGATAAGGTCCGTTGAAACCTCCACGAGCAGCGACTCCACCACGGCCGGCTCCTTGCACATTAGGATTCGGGCAATTGCGCTTGATGCCGAAACACATCAGAGACGTTCATCAGAGCTAGGGTATGACACACTTACGGCAAGATGGCCAGGCTGGTTGCAGTTGTAGCAGCGGCCGCTCGTGCCGCCGTTCAGACGCAGGGTAGGACAGTCAGCCTGGACGTGGCCCAATCCCTGGCAGTGGTAGCACTGCTTGGCTAGAGGCAGGGTCAGTTCCCTGTGGAACAATAAAACCATAATATAATATATCTCGGGACTTACTCTCGGTAGTACGAGGCCGCGGGCAAGCATTGGATTCGTGTCCTATGTGCACAAATACCGTTATTATAAGGACAGCCGAAGACGTATCAAACACGCGCCCATACCAGGTTGCTTGCCTAGAGAAAGAGAATTAGCCGAGGAAGTAGATGTAGAAGATGACTAGGTTCACGAACAGTTATAGCAGAGACGCTCGGAGGACGAGCAGACCTCTGGGTTCAGTCAGTTTACCCAAGCTGCGCCAGCCACTCGAAGTCCATTTCTACTGACCAGCATAGTGGCCAATGTTGCCACACTTATAACAGGCACGACGAGACAGCAACATCTTGACGGGTCTACTAGAATTGCGCGATCAGCCACAGCTTCCTTCCCCATTGTGATATGCATCTGCATCAAGCAAAACTCGAAACATGGCTTCGGATATTTTTTCTTTTTCTCTAATGCGTCGAGAGATACTGCATGACAGACACCCCGGACTTTCACAAGGACTAGAGCGAAGGTATGCGACAAAAAAAGGACGACAGAGACATGCCAGGTACGTCCGAATGGAAGCGCAGTCGGACGCAAGACACAGCAACGACCAAGGACAACTCTGCAAAGCACCTCTGACGAGCGAAAAAGAGCAGTCACTCACCCTTCCGAGCACACCCAATAACCTTGAACTAGACTCCTTGGTCAACGATTCTGCTGATCTTTACAGTAAGTCTGAGAACCTTGGGGAAATAAACCAGCGACCCCGGCTGCCACCCACAGGGGGGATGAGCAAATCAAGGTGGGCTGTGGGATAGGAGAAAAGCAGGCAGTGGACTCACAACACAGCGCACCAGACTAACCCTCACAGCACTCCGAGCCCACCGGACCACAAGCAGATTCCTTGCATATATAAAATGGGGGGTTGCTTCCAAAGCAAGGGAGGAGGGAAAGAAAAACTGTTAAAAGTCCTTGATGCAAAATTGAAAGAAAAAACTTTAGTTTCCGGCCTTTTCCGCATTGCGTAAGGTTTGCGGCTGGCCCTCCCCAGATTGGCAGCGTGCGCACGGTCCCGCTGGGGCCCAGCCCTGGAGAGCGAGAGCCGCCACGAGGGAGACGAAGATCAGGCATCTGCACAGTCGATCTCGCGACTATGATGACATATGCACTATGCTACGGTATCTTCTAATCCATACAGGCGAGCAGGGGACGGGGGCAGCTGGTTGAGCACTGTACATACGTGTCATGCTAGCCGCTTCAGACGCAACTCGAGTCTCAATTGCCCATCCCTGCCCTTTGCTGTGAGTATTACATAATTCTCTGCTGTACTACAATGATTCTTCTTTCCTTTTTTTTTCTTATAACGTCCTCCTTTGTATGCGCTCCTCTTCTACGCTCCCATTTTCCTGCTGCAGTAATCTGGGTGCTGCCAAGCTATCTTCACGCATTGTTCTCCTTTTCAATCACGGCAGGCGCCTTGATCTCCTTGCCCTTGAGGAACTCCAGCCCCTCACCACCCTATATTGCAAGTGTTAGTCGTTGTAAAGGTGCAATGGCATGGACAGTAGACTTACGTAGCTGATCAGCGGGGACACCTCCACGCCTGCGGCGTCCCCTTCTGAGACGACAACCGCGCCTGCATTCTGGACCCAGCGCTGCCCCTGCTGCATAATGTCCCTCTTGCTGGTGTCCGGATCGTCTTCTCCGGTGCCCTTGGCGTTCTTGAGAGGCGAGAACTCGTCCTCGCGCTTGACCTCGATACACGCGAACTTGTCTAACGGTGTCAGAGGGAACACATCGAAGACAAATTGCTCGAGCTTGATGCCGTTGGGTTTCTCCGGTTTGATCGTTTCACCGGTTGCCGTGTTGATGCACGGGATCTTCTTCCGAGCAACGTGGTGTGGTAGCTTGTGAGCCCAGGTCTCGATGGATTCCAGGAAGCGGAAGGAGTAGTAATGGTTGACGATGTTCGCAGCCCGGAACTTCAGCACATCCGGCTGTTTGGGGTCCTTAGCTTCGGCCGTTTCTTTGTCAATCTCGGAGTATTCCACCACATCAGGCTTTCCGTTCTTCTGCAGAATGAGGCCAACTGATTCGGTAGCGTTGCGCTTGCGCACAACCTTCGTGGCGATGTCCACATTCTTGGAGGCTGCAAATCCAATGAAGATAGGGTCCGCCACCCTCACTAGGCAGTTGTCAACACAGTAGGTATGGATGTGTTCGATTCCACGGCGTCGCATGTCCTCTCGCACACCAGAGGTCACAAGGGCTTGGTAGATACCGCCATTGCCATCTGGCGCAACAGCGACCTATTTCGCAGTCAGTGAACGGTAACCGGGCGGATGGCATTGTCGGAAACAGACCTTCGACTTGCTCTCCAAGAGGATCTTACCCTCATTAGAGATACATGGGAGAACACCTTGCTCGAAGAAGGTCACGTTGTTCTTGTCCAGCCCAAAGTAGTTGTGTTGCTGGAAGAATTCCTCCGTCGGCTTATGCGTCGGGCCACTCGTCATCACATACCATGGAACCACCGCCTTCTTGCCGGTCACCTTCTCGGCCAAGAGCTGGATCTTTGCAATCCGTTCAGCTTGGATTTGGAACAGAGACTTTTGGCTGGGGAGTCCGATGTTGAAGCAGCCCTTGGGGGCAGAGCTGCCTAGTCGGGTACCCTGTCCACCGGCCATGAGGACGACGGCAACCTTGTTTTCCCCCACCAGTTTCAGACCTTCGTTATACCATCTCTCCAGGTCTTTGGGATCGGAGTCGAGAATCGAGGCAGTAGCAGATTCGGGAAGCGGCTCCAGGCTTGCTCGCTCCTCAGCGGAGGTCTTCGGAGGATGAAGGGCTCTATCGGCAAGCTCATTGATACGGTTTGGATCGAAAGTCAAGAGCTGCTGGAAGAGCTGGCCCTTTTCGGCAGGACTGAGCTCGTCGAAGAATGCGAAGACCTGGCCTTGGCCCGCCTTTTCGTATTTCTCCTTCAGCTGTTGAAGCTCCTGAGGAGAGGGCTCGCGGGGAGCATTCTCACCCTTGCCCTGAATCTTGTCAAGGATGTTGTGAACGGTCTCTTTCACTGCGGCAGCCATAGTTTACAGTTGTCAACAGTCGGGATGGACAATTGAGGAGGAAAGAAGATGCAATGAAGAAGAGAAAACGAAGGCCTGAGAAACCGGCGAGGTTCCCAAATGATAAATCAGACCACAGCCGCGGGGCGGTGCTGAAGCTTGGAAAGAGCGTCTGGATGTCTCACTCTGCACACACCGCCTGGAAGCTCGAGGCCTCGGATCCTCCGCCTCGCAGCGGGGCTTGCTATTGTTATTGTTAGCAGGCCACACTAGTAGAACTAGCTAAAGATCCATGCCTATTCTGCGTCCCTGGTGGCCAATCTGCCGTCGCCTGCCACCCTAGTGATGCGCATCCGCAGGCCAGTGGTCAATAAATAGCATTGTGGGCCAGACGTGGCGGGGCAGACACGCCATCTGTCATCGGGGAACAGCACAGCCTGCAAATTTAGCTACTCCGTAGTACGCAGCATGTGGATTGTGGCTCTCTTCAAGAGGCTGCCCCTTAAAGCATCCAGGATGAAGTTTGAACTCGACCAGCGCTGGCAAACCAGGCACTCGTTGTGATCATTATAATGATACATCTATATAAACAAAAAGTCTAATCTTCTAAAAAAAATAGAGGAAAAAAATGGGTAGTTTGTGGTGCTACTATAACACATGTGCCTTTGTGAATCGTAAGACCTCAAACATGCCACCCATATGAACGCTCAACGCCATGCTAAAAAAAATTGCGACTATTGTGCACTGGGTAAATTAACGCCGCCTGTCGCGACCTCTCCAGTCATAATCCGAATCACGGCGATCCCGCCATCGGTCGTGATGCCGTCGTTCGCGAGATCTATGACGGTATGAATCGCCTCGCCGTGGGCTCCGGCTGCGCGATCTTCGGTGCCGTGATGGCTCTCGCCTTTCGGATCTCCGGCGCATGTCCTCCTTGTCAAAGACCATTCCATAGCGATCTTGCTGACTGGAGTCGTCCCCTGAACGGTACTGACGTCTCTTTTCCAAGCTGGATATGCCACCAAACCCGCCGCCTGAGCGCTTAGCGATGGTCGCCTTCCTCCAGCTTTCCGAAAGCTTCGCTACCTGTCCCACGGCTTAGTAACATTTATGGGGCGTGGTGGAAGGAGCCGACATACACTTTGTGAGAAGTCCACGTGGATTCGATGGTCATCAATGAGGACCCCCTGCATCTTGAGATATGCCTGCTCACAGTCTTTCTGATTCTCGAATTCGATAAAAGCGTATTGCAAGCTATCCCCCGTCTTCTTGTCTCTGATAACCTCGCATGAGCGAATCGGGCCAAAGCGGCTGAAAATAAGCTCAAGATCCTCATCTGAAAACGATGGTCAGCCGCATCTCGACAGCGCGGACCAATGGAAGATACTTACCCTGCGTGACAGGGTTCAGCTTGCAAACAAAGAGCACGTTTTCTGGCGGCTTGACCTCGGCAAACGGGAGATCTCCAACCATCTCCAAGGTCAATGCCTGGGCTCGTGCTTCTCGTTCTCGTCGAAGCTTCTCCAATTCCTCCTCATCCATATTCTCGTCGAGTTCCTCATCGTCTGCGATTCTCACTGTAGCCAATTGTGCCTTGGAAGGGAGTGGGCTCTCGGGCGGTACTTCCAAGCCAGGGGGATCATCGAATGGATCGTCGAGAATCACTGTATGCCGAATGCGAATGTCCTTCAAGGGCCTCCCATTCTCATCGATGAAGGCTGAATTGATTTTCTCGAGGACATCGAACCCCTCTACCACTTTCCCAAAAATCGCCGCTTTCCCATCCAGATAGTCCAAATTATCCCCCAGCGTAACGATAAATTGGCTTGCTGCAAGACGCTCATCAGGGTCCTTAGGCGAAGGGACGGTCGCCATGCTTACCGTCCCCCGTTCCGTATGTTTCAATTTGGGCGGCATTTCA
The DNA here is from genome assembly GCF_000968595.1 of Rasamsonia emersonii CBS 393.64. Lineage (NCBI taxonomy): Eukaryota > Fungi > Ascomycota > Eurotiomycetes > Eurotiales > Trichocomaceae > Rasamsonia > Rasamsonia emersonii. The sequence continues at coordinate 10,520 of NW_013563133.1, forward strand.
ACGGTGAAGGTCTTGTGCGAAGGCCCTTGCAACAGGCCCCATATTGAGGATCCGCCATCGCTGTCTTTGGACCACGGGCCAATAGGGTCGCCGGTCTGGAAAGTGAAGTTTTTCTGGACGCTGTGCACCGGCGAGAAATTGTAATACTTGACCTTGCATAGCTTCAGGAAGCTAGCGGAGATCTTAGTCCACGTTCAGCCACTTCACCTTGTACGACAAGCGCCGCCAGCGACAGGAAAAGAAACGGAGGGGAGGAGGCGCAACTCACTTTTCGCAGGCTTTTGGAGAGGCATCGACCAGGAGGTCTATGACAATGTCACCCAAGGAGGTCTCGAGTAGCACGCTCATGACGTTTTGCAGCCGCCACACTGGACGGGACGGTGCCAGAGCTCTGCACGGAGTCTCGGGAGGGCTAGCAAGACGGTAGTCTGCAATATGTATTCGCGGGGAAGGGGAAGACAAGCACGTTGCGCCACCAAGGGCGTCTTGACCGGGAGATGATCCGCTGATTCTCCTTGGGGTTATTCCCGGGCCAAGCTGCGGGTGCGGTGGATGAGCCTTGTCGCTTGGCACAGCCCGCGGGAGCACACCGACTCGCCAAGCAGCTCCAAGCACGATTGGCAATGCAGCCACACGAACTGCAGTTCCAGCCTCCAACGTGCGTGTCCTCCCCGATTCTTTGAAGAGTGGAGGAGAGAAAAATCCCACTGCCTTCGGGACAAAGGTTTTCCCTCCAAAACCAAGCGACTTGGACCTGTGTAACGGCGACATTGCGAACGCAGCGGCGTACTCTGCCCGTCTCTCATTGTCTTTCAGACTGTTCAATTGGCGACAACAATCCTTGCTGTTGCATCATGTCTTGGACCTAGTGTCCAGGCTTGCTTCTCGATCTGGGCGTCAGTCAGAAAGGCGCAAATTTGGACTTATTGCGATCGTCGTAAAAACAGGCACACCTGAGCAACAGTCCACATTACCTGGAATCGTCGTGAGCTTCCAATGTTTCTCAATTCCTCTATCTGTATCGCCTACGTACTCAGATGTCGACAACTGTGGTCCTAGCGCGTTGACTACTTAGGTACCTGTGTCTCATCGCCAACGCACTTTAAGTACCACAGCCGCCAGGCTGACATGAGAAAACGGCAAGCTGCATAATCATTGCATACTGCCGGGGAACCTTTTTTTCCCCCACGAGCCCTGAGCTTCAATCTCTTCGACTTGAGTTGTGAATCTGAAAGAAGACATTCTGGAAATAGATCAGAGCAACCTTCGTCTAACTGATCGTCCCACTATACATCAGAGCCGGAGAAGACATTCAACGGAGATTAACACGGTTCTAGCCTTTTCAAGCGGGGCATGGGTCTTTAAATGGCATCTGATGGAAGATGATGTCTCTGTTGGGGACTGTTATCCAGCAAGGCGGAACAATAATTACTTGCGACATTGCATATTGGGAACCCAACCTATGCACTAAAAGAGATGCACTCAACTACGCGCCCATCAAGTACGCCTTTTGCGAAAGATATCTGGTCAGAGGGCAGCGTGGTATCCAATTGTGGCACCATCTACGACTGGAGGAGTGCCTTCCCTTCCCTTTTTTACCACATTCGGCAGTCCAAGTGAAGTAAACGCTAACGAAGGCCGTCCAGTCTGCTGGAGAACGTAGGGAATCATGAAACTGCGGTGGAGAAGTGCAATGTTGCGCTGGCCCTCCCGTCGTTGGCTTGTTTTACCGTGTTGCGACAGAGGCTGCAGGCTTCAACAGATCTCTATATTCAAGCCAGCGAGATGGACATCCGCACCTATCGTGGAGGAATCCGCTCATCCGGGGCCACTTTTCCAGATCTACAGAGGATGCCTGCTTCAAACGTGGACTCTAGGTTGACTGCGTTGTGGGGACGATGTGCTTGTCGACCGACGTTCTCGGATGCGTAGCGTGCTGAGCTGGATCGAGATCGCCATTGGGTCTTGGGTAGGGCTATAGAATCCGGGGTAATAGAGCACCGTTAAACTTTGGTTCACATTAGATTCATCGTTTCCCTTGTGTGGTCAGGTTCGAATACCCACATGAGGTCTGCTTAGACAATTTCATCATTCTGCCAGTAAAGGCTGCGTGTCTCTTCCTAGAGGAGAGGCTGATTACCCCAGGACAGGTGGGATCTAGGTCGTCTAGCCCGTTCGTTTGGCAATGAGACAACTTGAGACGGGTCAGAAATCGCCTTTACCCGGCTGGCGAGGCTCGAAACCATTTTTCGAACGTATATCTCCCTTCTTCTTTTAGCAAAGCCTGATTGCCACCTGGTCTGGACACTCCGTGGAAGCTGTCGCATGCAACATCTGCAGCCTGCGCCCAAGGCAACCAATCAACTCGCCAACCGGATGTCCCGGTCAGGGAGCAAACAAACACCAGGTTCTCGCCCTACCATATCACTGAGTCCTCTTCTCAACCCACGCAACATTGGCAAACGCTGCTTCTCGTTTCTTTTCTTTTTCCTTTTGCGCAATGGTCGCCCAGCCATGCTGTCTCGTCCGCGGGTCTGTCCCAGAGGCGTCCCGTCTGTTACAAGATAACGGATGACACCTCCCCCTCCGTCCAGTATGGTTCCCTCCACTGTACCTCTTCCAACCGACTAATTTTCCGTATCTGTCTGTCCTCAAAAAGGTGTCAGGTACGTGTGACGTTACTCTGTGAAACAGACGCTATCCCGATACGGAGGCCTGAATGATTAGAATCTCTGTGGAGATTCCTGCTCGCCTGCCTGTGTGCACTCTGCCAACGGATAATTGCGCCTGCTACCCCGGGTACACACAAAGAACATGGACCACAACAAACCACGCTAGTCGACGAACAAATGAGGTTGCGATGCCGCGGAGTCCCTGGGAGCCTCCAACGTCAATCATGGTCGATCTGGTCCAATTCGCAAACCATAGATATGGCCTGCAGTAGTTCAGGCAATCGCTGAAAGCTGCAGGATCATCCGCTAGGTTTAAAGGAGCTCTCTGTCCAGGTACGTGGTCAAATCGTTCCTGGTCCTCCTTTCGACTCTTTGCAGCGGAATTGCGGAGACATTGCCCGCCACGTCTAACTGGTGATGAATCGTGGCCCTGTCCTTTTATCTCTGTAGCCCTGAGCTTGTTTACATCCAGCGATTGCACAGGCGCAGAACCTGTGAGTCTCCTCAACACTCTCATGATACATCCAAAGCTCGAGGTTGAGAGCCAGTCTCACATCATGGCCCATCCATACATTGCACGTCAGGAGCCATTCGACGATGTCAATCGGCAGCAGAAGACAACGACACATTTCCCCGTCCGTCCATGTGCCGAGAATGAGGAGCAACAAGGACATCTTGTCAGAAGCAGCAGCAGCAGCCAGATCAGCTCTGCTGCCGACTTCGACAGCAAGAATCGTCCTCCACCCAGACGCCGGATTCAAGTAGCAGTATGTACTTGGCTGCATTATGTGTTCGTACACTTTTCTTGGATCTGTTGCTGATGGAATTAGTGTCGTCGTTGCCGGAAACGCAAGATCAAGTGTAGCGGAGACTCTGGAGATGGCCAGGGGTGTTCAAATTGCAAAAGCTCCGGCACTCCCAATTGCCAATTCCTGCGGGTAAGCTGGAGCGTGTATGTGTACCGATACAAGCGAAGAGCTTTACTCATTCGCCTCTGTACAGGTTAATTCTTCGGAGTTGCAGACAAAGACGGCTTACCAAAGTTACCCTTATCCGATCATGACCGCCGTCTCGTCGTCCGGGGCTCAGACAACGAGCTATAGGACCCCGGTTCTCCAGAAGACCTCAGCATCAGCAAATCAGCCGACACTTCGTACGATGCCGTATCTGCGGTCGCACTCTGTGTCCGATTTAGGAGCCTTGGGGCAATCTGTCTCTCTTGCCAGAAGTCCATACACCGCTGGCTGTAACCTGAACTATGAAGATGCCTGCTCGGCGACATACGCTCCAGCGTATATGCTGCCTAGCGCGAATTCGGCTGCAATGGTCAACTACTGTGGTTCTCCGGGCAGTCCTAAATCGTGGTACCCAGCTGCTCCCCTGAGCAGAAGTCAGAGTGCGGTCTTCTACCACGATCAAGACCATGCGACTTCTTTTGGAGCACCGGCCTACTCCTATGCGAGTCCTAATTCGCATCCATCTTTGTCAGTCGATGTTCCCCCGCTGTTCCCCGCCATAACCTCCCTATCCACCTGCGAGGGATCGGATCGAACTCTTCCCACTCCGACAAGCCGCCAGCAGCTGGACAATATCGGCACAACGTCACGGAGTACGGAAGTGGTGTCGGGTCTTCCTTTCAGTTCTGAGCAGGTCACTCAGAGGATCAGCAATCTCTGTGATCTGAAGACCACGGCGGCAACAGGCACTGAAGCATCCACAGAGACAGTTTCTGGCAGTCTCAGTCCCCTGGTGACGCCAAGAACAGTTTCGTCGACTTCTCAGGACATGATGTTCAGCTATGTGACCCTTCCTAGCAGCTCATCTCCAGGAACAGTGACTTCCACTACTGCGTATACCGGAGCGGACACAGTTGAGCCGGTCGAGCCAGCTGATACACCTCCAGTATCGAGAACAGGAGGTGACATGTTGGCACTCGAGAGCAGTAGCTGTGACGTGTACGGCTACAGCGGCAGTAGTGGAAAGAGCAAGCGTCACTCAGATGCTGCGGGTTCGATGTCATCGGGAACGCTCATGAGTGGCCAACAGTACACACGTCTCAGACAACCAGATTCCCTTGGTCCTTCTTCGTTCAGTTTCTTGAGATCTGACGCGACGGCGGATTTTCAAACATCAACTGCCTCGCACGGGACGTCGATTTCTGCTCTCAATAACCCTGGCTGTTACTGAAATCGGATCTTCACCTGGAGTACGAACATCAGCACCTGTCGCTTCATTTAAGGCGATTTTCGCCATGAGTGATAGGCTTGATATTTATCTCCATGATATCTGTCCTTGTCTCTTTTGCTCTCGTTTCTCGCTTGCTGTTATGTAACTGTGGTACTTTTATGTCTGATATTGTCATACGATGCACATGCCTCAACTATCAGATGGACATCAACATTTCTTTCTATCGAGTGGTCTTCTGTCGTCTCGGCCCATTTCTTCGTCTGTTTTTTTTTTTAACTTGTTTTCTTTCCCTCAGGATTTCAGGATTTCGGAGAAATGGCTGGTACTCTGCGATGACTAACAGACAGGCCTTCTGAAAGGAAAGTGGTTTCTTTCTGCAATTCAAAAGTTCGATGGCTTGGGTGGTAAACAGTGATCAACTTCCCGTTTTTATGGGATGGTTCGGCGCAACAAGAGACGGGAACCAAAACAGAAAAGGGATGGGAAAATATTGGAATGGCTATTTCCATCGAGTTTATTGTTATTGGATGAATAATTGGGGCGGCTGTCTCATCACAATTGGTTTCCTGTGGCAGGTACAGTACAAATACGGGATACGGTGCATCCAAAATAGTGGGTGGGTGGTACGATTGACAATTGCGAAGATCAGAAAAGTTTGATTTTTTTTTCATCCCTAAAAAAGAAAAGAAAATATGTTATCGTTCAGTCGTTCACTCGTTCACATTCTTTTGTTTTTCATCTGCCGTGTTTCTTTTCTTTTTTTTTCCTGCTTTTTCGAGGGTTTAATCAGAATAATCCCAAAATTAATCAGTAATATTAGCTAGGGTGCATGTATCTAGTACCTAGTGGTAAGTAGCTAGCTAGCTAGCTAGCTAGCTAGGTTGTGAATTTTCCTCGTTCAAAAACAAAATCGAGTCCTTACCTTGTCCTATTTTATATACACTCTGTATACAACAATTGTACATATATGATATACTCCACAGACGACTATTTATTGACTTTTTTACGACCAGTTAACTAGTTGACTAGGTAGTTGTTAACTAGTTAGTTTCCTTGGAAAGAAGATTTTTCTTTATGTTTTTTTCCCCTGCCTTCTTCCCCGTCTTATTTAATTCAGAGGTTGTTTTTGTTTTTTTTTTTGTTTTTGTTTTTGTTAACAAACAGTACATCGATGCCGGAGACGATATGATTGATATTGATCATGATGAGGGTAGTAGGTAATTAAAAAAAAGAAACAGGAATTTCTAGAATAGAACAATAATACGCCCCAGGAGCAGCAACTGCGCCATTTTATGCTTTTTTTGTTTGGTATTGTAACATTTCACTTCGTTGTCTTGTCTGTGTGTCTATCTGTCTGTCTGTCTCTCTCAATCTCTCTTCGTCATCGTTCTAAGTAAATATGGTCATCATGATAAAAATAAAATAATGGATAATAAAATAATGGATGATACATCAGGAATAAACGCGCGCCATCGGTACTAATAATAATACCATACCACACCACCGCTATTTTTTTTCTCAAGGTCCAGTAAGTATCATCATGAGCGCCTGGTGGCTTGCGTCCATTGTTTGCATTTTTTCCTTCATTTGCTTCTTGTTCTTGTTCTTTTGCTTCTCCATCCAAGCCAAACAAGCCAAACAAGCCCGTTTTTTTGATTTGCGTACTAACGACGACGACGACGATGATGATGACAGTGACAATGACAACGACAACGACAACGACAACGACGCCTTCACCAGCCCCCAGTCGTGAGATTTTAGGAATATTAATGCATTTACTCCTTGGACTTCTTCGGACCCTTGGTCTTGGCGGTACCCCGGAACTTCTTCGCACGGTTCTTGCGTTGCTTGCCTGTAAAGCAATCGTATTAGTATGGGTACTTTTATATTATCCTGCCATCGGGGCAGAGGGAGAAACGTACGCTGCTGTCGGCTAGCCTTCTCAATCTTCTGAGCAACACCCATGCGGACAAGACGGTAGTAAGGCTCGAACTTCTTCAGAGCCTCGTGCGAGTCGTAGATGAGGGCGAAACCAGTGCTCTTGCCACCACCATACTGGGTGCGGAAGCCGAAGACGGAGACCTGGTCCGCGTTGGTCTTGTAGAGCTCGGCCAGCTTCTCGCGAAGCTCGGCCTTGGAGACGTTGGGACGGTTAGGGTGGAGGACATCCCTGTGAAGCAGCAATTCGTCAGAAAATTCCTCTCATACACTCTTTTTTCTCTCTCCTCGAACGATATCCAAACAAACGTATATCCGACTGCGGCCAGATTCATTCCCCTCGATCCCATGCCCCCTCCTCTTGTTCTCTTTCGGTCCATTCTTTCGCGTCTATTCCACCTCTTCCCTCTGACCGCATCGACAAGGAAACAAAAACCGCAGGAGAAAAAAGAGCAAAGTAAATGCTTACACGACCATCTGCTTCCGGCTCAGGAGCGGGTTGCGGAGGAACTTGCGCGTCCGCAAGGTAACGGGAGCGTCGGCCATGATTGCAGTTGACAGACAGCGGGGGAGACACCGGTCGAATTGAGAATCTGCGTCGACAGGCGGATGAAGAAGAGCAGATTACTCCGGCGGAGGAGAAGAAAAGAGTGTCGAGCAGATTGGGACGGGACGTTGGGTTGCTGCTGCTGATTGTCGCTGTCGAAGCCCGATTCTGGAGATCCAAATCACCTCAATAATAGTAATTTTTCGATTTCGTGGTGTGCCGGTCATGTGGGCTCGGCTAGGGCCAGCCCGCGCTAGGCCGGATGCGGCTAGCTCCGATGCCGAGGGCAGCACGCGATAAACTATCACCCAGTACATAGTAGTATAACCAGCATAACGACTATTAGGATTTTAATAATGATGCAAATGATGATGTGAAAACGGAACGATGTCTCATGGAAAAGATGCAATCTCACTCCTTGTCGCGCAATACTTCCAGCTGGTTGACCCATGGGATCTCCGCATCCCCCCAGCAGACACGCTGAAAGACCCGGCAGTACAAGCCGCCATCTATGAGGAGATGTTTAATGAGGACAAAATCGACCCTATTCCCCCGGTGAATTATCGAACCAGGGCTCTGAAGACGATTCTGGCTCGGATTGAGGAGGCGTTGTCGGATCCGGAGGAGGATGTATGAAACTGCACGATCCTTTGCACGAAGTTTTTCTCTTTCTTTTTTTTTTTTGATTCTAATAAATTATTCAATTTATTATTATATGCAACGGGTCTGCATAATGTTTGCATGCATAATGTTTATACTTTCTGAAGTCTTTTCGTATCTTCCCTTTTGAAGTTCTTCAATGTATCTGATCTGATCTGACTCTTCATCTCCCTGCCAGGAAATCCTGGATGATCTCATCCGCTGCTGGAGCGAGCTCATCGCTCAACCAAAACCCTCGGCCCTCGAGGCCGCCCAGCAGCTGTCGTACATCAAGTACACCGCGCCCGCCACCAGCGGCGTCGAGAATAATGACAATGACAAGCGCGGCAGTGTAATCACCTCCGAGTCGCGCGGTCTGATCCTCTCCTCCGGCACCACGGGATTCCGCACCTGGGAGGCGGCCTTGCATCTGGGGACGTTTCTCTGCACCACGCCCGAGGGCCAATCCATCGTGCGGGGGAAGCGAGTCATCGAACTGGGTGCCGGCACTGGGTTCCTCTCCATGTACTGCGCGAAGCATCTGGGTGTAGAGAGCGTGACGGTTACGGACCGTGATCCAGCGTTGATAGCTAATATCAAGGACTGTCTGGGCCGGAACCAGCTCAGCGCTGACAAGATCCGGCCTGCGATTTGGGAATGGGGGAGTCCACTAGACAGCGGCAGCAATACCAATACCAATGCCAATGCCATTTTCGACGTGGCACTAGGTGCTGATCTGGTATGCAGATAGCTTTCTTACCTCCTTGACCAAGGCAGGAAGAACCAATATTAACCACTACTGCAGACCTACGACGTAGATATCGTCCCTCTGTTAATATCGACAATTCGCGACCTCTTCGATCAATACGGAACGAAAGAATTCATCCTGTCTGCTACTATCCGAAACGAGGAGACATTCCAGACTTTCCTCGATACCTGCGGTGAGTCTCCCCCTCAACAAGCTCAACAAGCTCCCCCTAGGTCCCTTCCCCTAAAGCAAGGGAAAAAAAAGGCATACATACAGGTGTATGGTATTGTGTACACTAACTCATCAAACAATTTCCATCGTCATGGCCGCGCACAGAAGCCCATCGATTCCAGACACAGCGTATCCCGTTTGAATCGCCTCCTTTTGAAGAACAGTCGGGGTTCTTCCATTCGACTAAGATACCGATCCGGACGTACAGGATCATGCCGCCGGGAGAGCGACAGGAGGGGTAAGATTAGATTATGGGTATGAATATATACCAGAAAGAAAGAAATGGCATTATCTAGATGCATAGATATATAAATAGATAAACAGGTAAATAAAAAGATAAATGAAAATCACGCACCTGAAGAATAATAGCAAACAAGGATAATAAAGCTTATATATATTAAACAAATCAATATCTTAAAATAAATAAATGAATGAATTGAATTCAATTAATCAATTGGGGGTATCTCATACACAAACAGTTAGAACTAACTAATAACCCAAACTAAAACTGCGTAGTAAACCAATAATAAACAAACTAGGTAAAAATAATGAATAATAAGAACCTTGCTCCTGCCCTGAACCATTGAATCTCGATGGGACGAGACGAGACCAGAATCAGGCCAGACTAGACCACAAACCCCAGAATCAATCATCATTCATTTCTGTCAACCAGTCAGTCCTGAATGAAGGAAGAAACGAAGGAAAAAAGAAGGAAATGCATACAATACAATGTAATATAATGCAGTATGATGCAATGTGATACAATGTGATACAATGCAATGCAATGCCATACAAGACGATATGATAGGATAGGAATAGGTATGTATGTACAATGAAACCAAACTCCGATATCACAGCAAAACAAGACAATGAATGAAGGGGAAAGAATTGAGTACAGTAAGGTCGTCGAGTGGAAGATTGACTGGCTGGCTGGCTGGCTGGCTGGCGGAGTCGAAGAGAGTCAAGGCTGGCTCTGACGAAAAAAAAAAGTATAAAAAAAAAAAGACAAGACAGAAACGAGGCGAAATGCGAAATGCAATATCGATATCGAGAATACGTAAAGACTAGAAATAATGAAAAGCGAACAAAGAAGAAAATAAAGAAAAAAAAAAAGGACCGAAAGACAACTTCGTTATGACGATGCCTATGCAAGGCCGCCAATCCAAGGCAAGGTGACTGCTCAATTCGCCTAGCTGAGGTACCAAGAGCTGGCTGACGCGAAGTCATTCTTTCAGACTCTCCTTGAGCAATTCCTCGTCCAGACTGCTGGCGTGCACTGAACTCGGCGGGGGAGCTGGCGGGCGCAGTCCCGGAATCGGCCCCTTCTGGTTGACGCCTGGAGGTCGTGACGGCGGAGCGGAGGCAGTGCCGGCAGTTTTGGACTTTGCCGTGGATGTCGACGTCGTCGTCGAGGCCGAATTCGACGCGTTGAGCGCAGCCTGCGCTCGAAGGTCCCCCGTTGAGAAGGACGGTGCCATGCCCCATTTCCCCAGAACCCAGCCTCCCACGCGCCGGCCGAGCGTGGCTGCTTTGCCGGGTATAGGGACAGGACTGCTGCGAGTGCTTCGTCCGTGCGTCGAGGTCTCCTCTGTGCTAGCAACCCCCGAACCACCAGACACACTACTCGCAGCGACCGTTGCGAGAAGCGAGTGCGGTGACTTGCGAGACGTGCTGTACAGAGACCCCCTGTCGGCTGTGATGTTGGTTGCAGAAATCACGGGAGTAGTAGAAGTCAGTCCGGTGATAGGAGAGAAAATGTGATGATGCCGCCGGGCAAAATATCTCGAATCCATGCCCATCAGCAGCTGCGAAGGGCGGTCGCGAAGAGTGTGAATGTCCATCCCCGACACTGACAGAAGACTCTCGTGCGACGCGGATTTACGCAGAGGACGGAACTGCAGCGACGAAAACTCGTCGTCGTCCGTGTGATGGCGTGGTGACACCTCTGAGGCTGCTTTTGAGGCTGCGTCTGCGTCTGCTTCTGCTTCGGCGTCCGACTCCGTGCCACGAGTACTTGGAGCATCTTCCTGTTCCTCAGGTATAGCAGGAGGAAGCCTCACGTCTTCCCCCATACCAGCACCATGCTCTGTCGCATCTGCATCCTCATCCTCCTCACGAGGCACAGCTTGTTCAGCACCATCATCATCGAACGACGAACTCAGAAACCCTGCGGGGCCAGAGCTGGAGCGGACAGACGTATCGGAGAAACGTTTCTGGCGTCGGGGAATCATCTTGGGAGAAGCGAATCCAACGCTCTCCGGACTCGTCGGCCGCGAGGACTCAAAACCATGGTCCATGACATCGAAAATGGACGACGGCCGGTACGCTGATTGGGGCGAGCTGGCCAAGGAAGAAGAACCGCCGGGAGATTGTAACGAATAACGCCGCGGCGGCGGCGACGGTATGGTGGCGGAGGTCTGAGACATGATGGTCGAGGTCGACGACGACGACAGCTGCGAACGATGGAGCGACGCTCTGGGCGTGTGCGGTCCTGACGTCGCATTGCTGAAAACGGTCCTTTTCTTCTTGGGGCGACGACTGATGTGGCTCCTCCTTGAGCCGATAGACGATGACGACGAGTGGTAATGATGGTGGAAATGGAATTCCTGGGAGATCCGGCGCGGCTCTTTCGATTCTAGTTCTTCATCCAAACGGGTGGTGCGTTGCTGCTGCCCGGACGATTCTGTCGCCAGAGGCTGGTGCAGTAAAATCTGCTCCCGGAGGTTCTCGACCTCCCGGTTCGAGCTCTCGAGCATCTCTCTCAGCTCGACGATACCCATCTGCAGGTTCGCATTGTCCTGCAGGATGTCGCGCACAAACTTGGACACCACACTGGTTCCGTTTTGATTCCGGTCGATGGCTGCCGCGGCTGCTGCGCCCTTGAGCCGACCAGCGGCCCCATCCAGCTCGCGCTCCACGGCTCTCCTCCGCTCCATGCGTTTGATCATCTCGGCATGTTGCTCCCTCTCCTGGCGAGCCTCCTGCTCCAGTCGGTCCAGCTGGTCCTGGAGATCCCTCAGCGCGGATTCGGCCTTCTTCCACCGCTGCACGGCCGACTTCTCGTCCTCCTGGGTGAGAATCAGCTCCTGCTGCAGTTTCAGCTGCTCCGCCTCCATGGCGCTCAGCTGGGCTTCCAGTTCGGACGCGCGCGAAGCGGCGACGGCCAGCTCTCGCATTTCCTCATGGGTCTGTTCGAGCTTGTGCGTCAGGGACTTGATCTGGGTGTCGGACGAGGCCACCTCCTTGTTCAGAGCCTCCAGCTGTTCCTGCAGGTTGCGATTCTCCTCGACGAGGCGGGCGTTGGTGGCCTGCATCTCGCGCTTGTCCTGTTCGAGTTTCTCCATGGCGGCCAGCAGGCGAGAACGGTCCTCTTGAGCCTCGGCGACGTAGGACTCATGACGGTGAAGCAGAGCCTGGAGAGCAAAGGTCAGCGACGAGGCCATGCTGGACAGTTGACAAGAAGTAGCAGGAATTGCAAGAGGGTTTCTTCACGTCGGCATCGGCAGAAAAACACAGGGCATCAGGAACGAAGGAATGAGACTTACCTGACCGAGCCGGGCGGCGGTGGCTAGATCTCTCTCGAGCTCCTCCAGGGCAGCATTGTTGTGTCTGAGGTATGCGCAATCCAGGCGGCCACAGCAGCACTGGAGCGGGGACGGGCGAGAGGTCGGGCTTGGGCTTGGGCTTGGGCGAGGAATGCTCGGCTCGTGATGGACGGCACGAACCTCGACGGGGTCATGCGGTTGGTCAGAGGCCTGCTCGTCCATTATCAGCGTGCCAGATGAGTTGTAATGTCCCAGCTGTTCCTGTTCCCCCGCGAGGAACCGTCCGTCTGCGGAGCGAGGAGGCTAAGCATGGAGCAGATATTCTTGACTGACTGATATCACGAAACCAGGCGACTGTGAGAGCAGTAGTTCCTTAGGTGCCTATCAAGAGATCAGGCCAAACTGAACAAACTGTCCGCGTGCGGTCGTGTATTGCGGTAACGGCAGTACGGGTGTTTTGGTAAAGCCGACAACAAGCATTCTGATTGGTGGGTCTGCGCTCCTGGTCCGTCACGGTCCGTACCGACTGTTGACCCACTGTCGTCATCCGCCGTCAGCATTACCATCTCTCTACTCTACGAAAGACTGGATAAGTCTGTCTATCTGTCGAAGAAATCGTGTACGAAAAGATATATACTGCAAGTGATACGAAGTATTCCGTACAGAGAGTACAGAATACTCTGCGAACTCCTGCGAACTGCAGCCAGCCCAGCCAATGTAAACACTCTCCATACCTACCAGCCACCCAGCCTATCAGGTTACCAGCCTAACCTGCCAGCAGCCCCTCCCTCAGGCATTCACATCCAATCTCCACGAATCAAGTAATACAGGACAGGTCAGCTGCAGATCATCGCCAACAAAACAAAACAGAAACCTCTGATATCGTAAGTATGTACTCCGTAATGGAGTAATAATTACTTACATTACGGAGTACTCTGTACAAATAAGTTGTAACTTGCCTCACTATGGCAAAACTACAGGCATCCATCCAATCGAATGCAACCAGCTAGCTATAGGTACCCAGCAGGTAGCCAGATCAGAGAACAACAAACACACAACACACAACACAAGAACAAATTATTCGTCTTATTATTATTATCCTGAAACAACAAAAATACCTATATACATAGATACGTGTATATCACAATCCGCAGCCACCGCATCATTGCTTGACGGGATCTTTTTTTTTCTGAAACGGAACAGTTCAGCAGACAGACCTCTCTCACCGCCACAGGAGAGTCGGTAGCTGCAGCTGCTACTGCTGCAGGACAGAACAGAACGGAACTAATTATTAATGATAAGTATATCAAGTCCCTCTTTAGGGAATAGTATATGGTTTTATGCTTAGTACAGAGTACCTAGGTATAGGTCAAAATATCGTTTAAAAATCTGCGAGCATATGTCATATAGCTAAAATTAGGGAAAGAAGAAGAAGAAAAAAAGACAATAAACAAGATTAGGGCCCTAAGTATGTGCTGTAAATGTACATACACACGCTTTGAGTGCAACGAAACAAAAAAAGGGAATCTATATAATATATAGAAATAAGCAGGATACCTAAAAGATCAAGAATACAATACTCTCTAGGTTAGGTGCTCTTGAGCATAAAGAAGAGGGAAAGAAACCCTGTTATGTTGGGCCTTTAGAGGAGGGTGGCAACAACAAAGAAGAAAAAGAAACGTGCAAAAGAAGAAGACAATGGAACTAATTCCACTGAATTATGGAGTTTTTTTTTTTGGTCTGTAAAGTAGGAGTACGTTTCTGTTCCTCACCCATTGTTTTGTGTTTTATCTCAGTAAAGCAACAATGATATTAGAAGGTTTACTTTGCTTTGCTTTTTTGTGTAATTTGTTTGTCATCAAGTCAGACCAACACCAACTAAGACAAAGAAAGGAAAAACGAAGGGATCCTTAATATTAATGTCTGTGCATGCCACATTAATATTACAGCACCAACCCATCCTCACTATTATTGCGTGCTAAATTCCAGGCACGGAAAATAGTATCCTCCCACTCATCGCGAGCTTTTGGTTTTCCCCAGAATCTGAAACCAATAATATAACTATGTTTATTTTGACAAAGACGGTGTTAGTTGGCTTGATAGGAAACAGCAGAAAAAAGGAGGATAACTGTTTTTTCGACTGTGGGAATTTCAATTTACCATTTTTTGGTCTCAGAATCCCATATGAGGTTGTCCCATCTTGGATAGCGATGGACCACTGAACACCTTCGACAATCCCTTTGATAATTTTGCAATTGCAATTAGCGAACAGTTGCTATATATAAGACATTGGGTACAGATTTTAAAAAAAAAAGTCAACAGCAGACATACTCGTAAGCAATCTTAAAGGCGTCTCGGATCACCTGGCTCAGCTGGATCCTTCCTCCAGAAGTCCAACAAGACGACGCCCGGGCACCATGTCATTAGAATGTAAACAATGTACCCCTGTGGAATCCACATGCTGTTGTCTTGTTGCTCCTGGATGTGTCCGAGTAGAACTGGTGATGATGTACAACCACCTTCAGCGAGCTGAGCAAGAGCTTTAATCTCTCGATGCACATAGCGTGATGGCTCTTGAAGTGCTTGGCGTGCCCTTGATGTAGAAGGATTGGACTCGGAATGTTGATATGGTATCCTGCAGCGGATAATTTGCAGTCAGTACTCTTCTTCTTTCGTTTCGGTTTTTTTTTTGGGGGGGGGGGGGGGGGGGGAATACGACCTACTGCATTCGAATCTTAATAACAGCTTTTCCCAATGCTGTCCATATTGTGACATAAGTATGC
>NW_013563132.1:0-67249 GCF_000968595.1 Rasamsonia emersonii CBS 393.64
CCCCCCCCCCCCCCCCCCCCCGCCCTCGTCATAATCCTTCTCATATACTGACACGATCTCGATGAGAGACTTTCCCTTGTCCTTTGAAGCCCCTCAGTGATCTGTGACGGAAAAGACGAACCAGCCGTGCAACTGTGTCGAGTCCTGACCCGCTGCGACGGTCGCGACTTTCTCTGCACCTGCGGCGGACGCCTCTGATGGACTGCGGGAGCACCGATACCGCGACGGGCATCGACCCCAAGATCCTCGATAGATGGCAATCGGACGACAGTAGCTTTTCGGTTCTATCCTGGCAAAAGCACGATTTGGAACATCCACCCGACCTGGAAGCCTGTCACGACTCCAACGAGGGTGACGCTGAATTTGTCGACCTAGCCGGTGCACAAGGCCCGCCGAGTCGCGATAGTTTCGAGGGCCCTCTGCTCGACTCCGCGGGGGGCGACGTTCACACTATTGACTTTAGGTTCCTTTTCCCTTCCTCTCCATTCACAGGGGGGTGAATGCTGATGGCGGTTTTTGACTTCGCAGCACCACCGGCGGACTGCACGACAGAGTCAGCTTCCTTGGGGGCACGTTCAGTCCCAGAACCCACCCATCCTCCGGCGACGAATCCTCTCAACCCGACAATGCATGGCCTCAATTCCCGTTTTCGCATCCCATGGCTTTTGGGATGCCATTGGATGCCCCTGTTCTCTATCCCTATGCGAAAGACACTGCTGGCACCACCGGCACTATTATCGTCGATGATGGTGGGGAGCTAGGCTCTCGAGGAGGATTTTCGGATCTTCAGTCTCATCAGATGGCATCATTTCAACAATTGTCTCAGCCTGTTCAGTACGGGAGCGAGGCATGGCAAGGTTCACTCAACAATACCACATCATTCGTTCCCTCGCAGTTCCCGATTTCACCTCCGTTGGAACCACAGTCCGAGAACAAGGATGTTGAGATGCCAGTGTCTAGCGCAGCTGTTGATCAGCAATGGTTCACAGGGCTTGAAATGCCCGTGGCCCCAAGTCTGACAACCTCGTTCCCCCCGGTCTCTAAGGGCCCCGGAGCCTACGACGAATCCCAGCAAGTGAAATCAGAGCCTCAGAATGAGACGCAAAGTCCATCATTACCAGAAGATGTCTCTGGTGTGCTCCAGAGTTCGTATTCGGTTACCAACGACAGCATTGGCGCTTTTGCGGACCATCAAGTGAAGGAAGAAAACTCACAGGCTTTGGAGTGGAAAGACTCCTCTCCGGATGACGCTTCATCGGAGACGTCACCGGTCTTTCCCAAGATAAGCGCCTTCATGGTTAGTCAGGGCTCGTCCGATATACCGCAGACGAGTTTCCCGTCAAATCCAGGAAGTGTGACTACTACGGCCGTTTCTCATGGGGGAGCACGTCATATTCCGCTGGCGCTCCAGCCGGCTTCGGCTGCCCGGAAGAGAAAGCAGAGAGAATCTGTGATGAATGTTGAGCAGATCAATCAACCAAAGCCACTCCAGATCGTCCAGGAGGATGGACTTGGAGGGTCGATCTCCTCAGAAGACTTTGTATCTCCACCTCGTGGAGCGCGCCGCAAGGGGCCTCTATCCACGATCGGAAGAGCAAATGCAGGTCTGAGGAGGAAGAATAAGGACACCTGTGTGCAGTGTCGTCTGAACAAACGGAAGGTATGTTTTGAAAGCATCTTTCCCCAACTGGGCTTTCCCATCAAGCTGACTTGGGAACGTTAGTGTGATGGAAATACCCCCTGCGATCCCTGCCGTCCGACACTACATGAGCAACCATGTGCACGGGCATGTTTTGCCAGTATTGTCGAGTACGGCACGTGCAATTATATCTGTATGTGGACCTTGCGACCTCTCCTGGCATGCTGCAGGCCTGCTGACACGTCCCCAGCTCAACGAGCCATTAACCATGCGACACTGAATGGATCTGGCAGAGTCAGAATGGAGATTCCCTCTGCTTTTAATTTGAACGATCTGCTTACGTACCTTAACGAACGGCGCGGGCGGTTCAACATCCGTGCGAGCCAGGCGTGGGGATCTCTTTACGTCCTTGACCTAGCAGAGAGTTATAAGTTCCTGAAGAATCTCAGTGAATGCAATGACAATCTGCAGTCTACTTTTCTGGATTTCATTGACCACCGGATCATCGAGTCGAAAGACAAATCGAAGCATTGGCTTAGTTGCGTGAAAGATTGCGATCCTATGAACAATGTCTATGTTAGTCTTTCCCATCGGTGTTTGGCCTAGATGACGTGTGAGACTAATTTCTATCCTCCAGGCTCTGCTCTCACGGTGGAACAAGATGCCGAGTCGTGCCTCATACAGCTTTGTGTCTTTAGACGGAAGTGGCCAGGACCGTCCGATGGACGTGAATAATCCCGAGGACCGGAAGGACATTCTCCTGGCTGCTCAGTTGTCGCGTATATTCTGTCGGATGTTGGAGGTGGAAGGCTTCCGGAAACTGGAACGCGATTTCTACAACATCAAGTGGAAGCGGATCTCTCTGGAGGCGCACCTCCGATTCCTCAACGAGCTGGGCCACATCCTTCTATCTCTTCGGTGGCGGGTTTCATGGTGGCGGCGGCTTGGAGACGGTGGTGTAGAGCCTGACCCAAGCCAGCAACACTACGTGGACCGGGTCGATCTCCTGTGCCGGATCCTCTACGTGTACTACACAAGCGTCCTAGGGAAACTTCCTTCGTGGTCTTCGTCGGATGTCCCGAAAGGCGTGTGGTCGACGTATGCGGATGCGGAGCAGCCGGTCTGGGACGATTTCCCCTTGGATGCCACGGAAGAGGGATTCCAG
Organism: Rasamsonia emersonii CBS 393.64; assembly: GCF_000968595.1. Lineage (NCBI taxonomy): Eukaryota > Fungi > Ascomycota > Eurotiomycetes > Eurotiales > Trichocomaceae > Rasamsonia > Rasamsonia emersonii. Next base: position 2,805 of record NW_013563132.1, read on the forward strand.
AAGTGGATGGACCGGGGACGAGACCTGATCGAACAAGCCGGGGTTCCCCATCTCGTGTCCAGCCGGATTTCCAAGATTTGAACTAAGCTTCCCGGTGAAGTGATACTGCTTAAGTTTTTCTATCTTGTCTTAATTTTTTTTTCTCTTCGTCTTTCGGGGAGGCTTGGTGTTTGAGATACCCATGACAATGATCGATCGGATTTTAGGCGCACATAAAAATATCAAAAGCTCTGTATAAATTAATGACTGATGATTGATTCAACTCCTAGCTGGATATAGAGGCACTTTTTTTTTCCCCTCCCCTACTTTTTGTTTATATTGAGTGGTTTGTGTCGGGTTGGATCATGTTCATATAGATTTCTTTTCTATGGGGATACATTAGTGCAGATAAAAAATGGTAACAAATGATATTGAGTCAATGAACTCTCTGGCTTGATAGAAAAAAAAGTTGAATTATGGGTATCCTTAAATATTGGTTGGATTGTGTAGCCAAGATGAGCACTCCACAAGCCGTTTTTCCATCACTCTTTAGTGTCCTTCCTGTTTCTTCCTCGACTCATCCACAAGAACAGTACCGTCTCGGCGGCAAGGACTCGACCTGATGCCGGCCTCAGACCACGCCATGGAGTGTCCTGATACATTCCCTGGCTGGAGAATGGCATAATCTTGGGCTGCGCAGGACCGACTCGTGGGAGATGCCCCGGTATGGACGTTGAGAGTCAACATGCCAGCCAGCATTCTAACCAATCGAGAGATCGGTCATTGAACCTAGTCGAACAGCCGGTGGACGGAAGAAGTCCCTTCACGCCGTATGTGTCTTTTCCACCGGACTAGCCCTCCGTACACGGTACCCCGTACTAGGGGTACATCTCCCAGGAACGGGGCAAACGGGATGGGATGGGAGACAGGACAGGACAGGACCGGTCGGTCAAGATAGCTGCCATACCACACCACATCGCATCATGCACACACACACACACACACTCTCTCTCTCTTTCCCCCTCAGTTCTCTTCTGCTTATCGTAACTCTTTTTTTTTCCCCTTTCATTCTCTTATTTCCAACCAATCAATGAATGAACAGATCACGCCCCACTCTTCTTCTTCTGATGCTCTCGCTCCCATTTCCTCAATTTCTCCTTTTTGCTTCTCCTTCCTCTCGTTGGCGAGCATCTCAAGGTGTCCTGCTCGTTCGGCGAGGGTGCGTTCCGTCTTTTCGATTAGGCCGGCGGAGAGTTTCTTGTTAACCAGTCAGTCAGTCAATCAATCCATTACCCTCCTTCCTTTTTTTGGGTAAGCTTTACCTTATTCATCTTGTGCTTCTTGATCAGGGTCGCTTTCTTTGGAGCGATCACTCGAGCACCTCGCTTTGGACCGTGCTGAGAAGAGGAGGAGGAGGTGGATTTCTTGGATGGTTTTTTGATTGCGCCTTGCGTCATGGTCGTTTGTGAAAAAAAAAGTAACAAGTAACAAGTAATCTGTTTGCTTGATGCAATTGTTTGTCCTGTAATCCTCTTCGCAGGTTGGCAGTTCACACAGTGATGCTTATTTTTTTTTCGACGGTTGGAGAAAAATAAATTCCCGCTACGGCCTCCTTATCTCACGAACTCGGGTTGGTTGTGGAGCTTTATCGAGATTGATCACGTGACGTTCACTACAGTATAAGAAATAAACAAACCACCCCTTTTATTTAATTGTTGAATGCTATAATTTAAGGGAAAAAAAGTTAGAATATAAGAATCGATTGTAATGAAACGAGAATTTTTTTTTAAAAAAAATAAATCATGCGTGTGGTTTAGTGGTTTAGTGTGTATGTATACGAATGAAAATTTCCATGGAATGAGAAAGTTCTGTCTTGCCTTCACTATTACCTATATTAAGAACTAGTCACTTGCTAATTACAATTATGATTTCAATTTTATAAAAAGGCTTTATTTTTCTTAATACTGCAGGCTGTGCTATGTTTAGCATTAATTGTTTGGATAGGCGATATACTTGCCCAAGCATCAATTGATCGACCGATCGATCATACAGGATATTTTATAGCCACAGCCGCAATTTGCTTAATGTTGTCCTCCGAACGGTTTGAACTCTTCTCTATCACATCAATCTAGGTTGTCGACCTGCTCGAGGGTGAGATTTGTGGCTTCAGCGAATAGGTTCGAGGACGAGTGGGCGCCCGCCCCGGACGAACTGATATCAGCTGAGCACGTGGTGTAGATATAACGTAACATGGCTGTTGACGATATGAAATGTTTGCGACCTGTAGCAATTGACACTGAGAAAAGTCAATTACGGCGTTTGTTCGGTTGTTGTCCTGGAGCTGCGACCTGAGAGAGAGATATTGGTCGACTGTCGTAATAAAGGAAGGAATAAATAGACAAACTTGGACTATGACTTCATCTGATCTGTGCAATAAGCACCATGCTAATTTATATTAATTATGCTTGCTTATAGACAGGATTAAACTGTTTGTCTCGATATCGGCCTTATCAATCTATGCATGCGGGGTGCTGTGGGGCCGTGGCTGTTATCGCGCACTTATCTGATCTTTTTGCTCTCTCCCATTGCGCCGTGCATTGTTACATCCATACTTTGAACCGGACCAAGGGTCTGTTGAGGCATTGATGCCATCGAAGAATTATGGACCACACTGCTATGCCTTCTGTTAAGGATCGCTGTACTTTCAGGGGAACATACCAGCAGAATGCCTTCGATGGCAAAAAACCATGGGATGCGGTAGTTAGAAAACTGCTTCTTCTGGTTGTGGTTACGGCGGGATTTTTGTTATCACCTCTCGCCCGTTTCCCTTTTGCTACACAAGGCGGTCGAAGTGGACAGGCCGAGACTTGGAATTCTGGAATAGACGAAAAGAGTCAGTTCCAATGGTCGCATGTAAGAATGCTTCGCAGTTACCGGTGTCCAGAATATACGTGTTGCTCACAAATACAGATATCCCCTTCCAGGGAGCTTCGATATCATGACTGCTTTGATGGTCTACAATGCGCGCGTCTGGAGGTACCAATGGACTACAAGCGCACCGACGGAAAAGGTCGTACCTTTGCTATCGCTCTTGCAAAACTTCCTGCGAAGGTCCCAGTTACAGATCCTCGTTATGGAGGAGCTATATTAATCAATCCCGGTAGCGAATATATAAGGTCGACTCATTACTGTGAAGAGTAGCTAATTATCACCTTCCAGGTGGCCCAGGTGGCTCCGGAGTCGCCCAGCTTCTGGTGTCTGGACGAAATTTGCAGACGATTGCAGACTCAGAGGTTGACCCCGAGGCGGCGTTTGACGAAAACTCCCCCAACCTTCCAAAGTATTTCGATATCATAGGCTTCGATCCTCGTGGCGTCAATAACACCACCCCCGGATTTAGCTGCTTTCCCAATACGTTCTCGAGACGGAATTGGGAGCTGCAACAGGAGACGGACGGGATGCTGGGAAGCTCAGACGATTCTCTCATGCGAAATTGGCAACGAAACAAAGCCCTTGCAGATGGATGTTCAGAGCAGATCATCGCCAAAATTGATGGACAAGAAGCACTCGGAGAGCATATGAATACGGCTCCTGTCGTCCAGGACATGATTGGGATCATTGAGCGACATGCTGAGTGGAGAGAAAAGCAAGGAATAGCCCAGCAACGAGAACATGACGCGGAAAAAGGATTTGATAAAGACCAATCTCTTGCTCGGAGAACCCGATGGAACCGGGGAAAGGAGAAGCTTCTGTATTGGGGCCGGTCATATGGAACGGTCCTGGGGGCTACGTTCGCCGCCATGTACCCCGATCGAGTCGAACGCGCCGTGCTCGACGGCGTCGTGGACCTCGACAGTTACTACTTTAACAAAGGGCCAAGTAGTATCTTGGACGCTGATGCGATCTTCGATCGCTTCGCCATATACTGCGATGCGGCAGGCCCCGATGGCTGCGGATTGCACCACTCTGGCGGGCCGGATTCCATCAAAACAAGCGTCCGTGATCTCCTTTCCAGTATCCTTAACTCGTCTGTCCCTGTCCCTGCCTCTGCGACCCGGGGACCAGAAGTCGTGACGTGGACGGATGTGATGACCCTTGTACGAATCGCCACGTATCAGCCATTGTACTTTTTCCCCTTGTTGGCAGAATTACTGGGCGACCTCAGCAAGGGCAACGGGTCCGCCATGGCAGACTTCAAGCAGCGAAACCGCGAGCCATCTTGTTTGTCGCCAGAATGCCTCCTCGCCGGCCCGTACTCACGAGAGTGCACGATTCCGGGAGAGAATGACGAGTACGCTACGCGAGCGATCCTTTGCACAGATTCAGAGAACCTGGGTAAAATCGACCAGGACGAGTTCAAGCAGCATTGGTATTCACTCAAGGCAGAGAGCGAGATGCTGGGCGACTATTGGGCGCATGTGCGATTGAGCTGCGTTGGATGGAAGGCCAGGGCGAAGTGGAGATTTACAGGTGTGACAGTCGATTATAGACAAAACTATGGCTGACTCGAGGTGACATGACAGGGCCATTTACTAGGAATACTTCTCACCCGCTGCTTTTCGTCAGCAATACACTCGACCCGGTGACTCCGCTTCGCAGGTGAGTATCATATGGCAATGAATTATTAACTGTACTTGAATTCAATAAGCAGAAAACTGATAGAGCAACACAACCAGCGCTCGCAAAATGTCATCCAATTTTCCTGGATCTGTTGTCCTGCAACAAGACTCAGAAGGGGTATGTAATGCACTTCTCCAGTGACCATTCCCTCATTGAAGGAGGAATCCAAACTAAGAGATACTGTTCATCATAGCACACGACATTAGCCGCGCCTTCTCTGTGCGTCGCCAAGGCCATCCGCGCCTACTTCCAGACTGGAGAGCTCCCACAGCCAGGGATGATCTGTCAAGCTGACATGAAGCCGCTTCTCGGGGCACCCTCGTCGTCATCGATGCTCGATCCGAGGAATCTGAGCGCCGCAGACAGGATTCTGTACGCTGCCGTGGAAGATGAAGTGCGAAACTATCGTCGACGCGGCCGTTTTATGCCGCTGTGAGCTAGCTGTTGGAGAATTATATACATACATACATACATATCGTTCCCGATATGACTGGATATGAACTTGTACAACTTTGTTTTACCTTCTGCTGATTTAGACGAGAAGGAAAACTCTCATGATTTTGCATGCTTAAGTACAGCAACGTTCACGTTGACGATCCTTGGAAGAGCCGAACTATACAGCCGTTGTTTTATCATGACAAATATATACGGAAACCTCGGAGATTAATTTCCACTAGTTAGGACCGGTATACAGTCAAGTTGTACTCCGTACAGCTGCATCAGGTCATGATGATGGTTCAGGGGGTATGAAACAACGAGCATCGACGTGAGCTTTTTTTAGCCTTCATTTGGTGGCCCCGTTGGACTAGCTGTCATGTCATAGCCAAAAAAGGGTAAATTGAACGTTGTAACGTACTCCATCCACTATTTAGTAGTGATTGTCAGGATGACTTGCCGAGGTTAATATTTGATGCTAATAACGGCATAGATGGGATGGTCCATCACGTGCCAGTCAGGGGCACGCCCGTCATTTGGCGGAAGGAGTGACCGTCGGTGGATCGGCCGCGTCTCAGCCAGTAGGAGCAAGCGCCGGGCGGGCTAGCAAAGCATCAACGATCCCAATCTCCAGGATAGCAACGGCGGGGACAAAACAAACAGGATCGGCCAGTATTTCTTGCTTGAGAAGGTCGTCCGCCGTCCCGTCTGTAGAACTCCCGTCCTGAAGTACGGAGTAATTAATCATTAATTAATTGTTACAGGGATTGCAGTGCAAGCCCCGCCCATCTTCCGTCTTCATTCCTCGGCTCGGTCCACGGAATGCTCCTCTCCTAACTCAGGAAACGAAACGACGTTCACCAAGCCATTGGCCAATCGTACGGGGTAGAGGGCGACCTCTGGCCCTGCTATGGAGATGGACCGCCATGGTTCTCCAGACGCGACGTCAGCTAATAGCTTCATCTTCCATGACAGCTGTCAACCGCGGAGATCCTCGCGAGGCAGTCCTCCTTTCTACCCCCATTCTCCTCCGTCGCCACCGTCCCTGCCGCAAGTGAGGTCTGAAAAGCCGTTCAGTCTCCAAGCTCGACGACTGCAGCTTCGGAACGCGGGATTCCGCGGTGCGCGCCTCTCCTCCCCCCAGAAGGTGTCCTTGCCCCGCAACGTCTCCGACCAGTTCTCGCCATGGCGATCGCTGTCCGGGAGTTCTGAGGCCGAAGACGAGCCAGCGTCACCAACAGAAAGTGACAGCCCTCGAGAGACCGGTTCGGTGCGAAGGAAGGTGAACGTGCTGCAAGAGATCCATAATTCGTCCTGTCGAGGTCAACAGTCTCGCCGTTCGTCAGTTTCTTCACTGTTTCGCAGTTCACCAGAAGACACAGGCCACAGCCATTTCCTGTCCTCCCCGCAGTCCCCCGTTTTGCGATCCTCGATTCTTTCTTCACCCTCAATCAGCGACGACGACAGTGATGCGGAGTCTGTGGTGATATCACGGGATCAGTCTCTTCCGGGAAGCTCGCCCCTCTCACTGCGCGACCAACTTGAAGTACGCAAGAGAGACAGCCGGACGCGAAAGTCCAGCTACGAGACAAGACGATATATTGAACACCTGGAGACCCAGTTAGCTGCTGCCCAGAGCCAATTGAGCCCAATGCAGTCGCCATCCGCCAGACCTCAGGCCTCCAAACTGAGGTCACTGAACGCCGAGATCAAGGTGCTGAAGCAGGAAATCGCAGAATGGGAGAGCAAGTTCGAGGCCCGGATCAAGGAGGAAATCGCTGCTAGAACGGAGGTTGAAAACAAATTGAGAGCCCGGATTCGCGTCTTGGAGAACCAGGTCGAGCTGGATTCTTGCCGCATTAAGGAACTCGAATACGAAAAGGAGATCCAAGCGCAGAAATTACGCGATGCAGAATCTTTGAAATCGACGAATCGCAGCTTGGAAAGACGCATCGACGTCTTGACGGAGCTTCTCGCGCAGTCGCCTGCCAGAGTTGAGACCCCACGGAGCCCGATACGCGGATCGGATGCGGTGTCTCCTTCGCGCAGTCCTGGCCCGAGACTAGCTCGACCAAGATCAATGGTCCCGTCTATCCAGTTGACTCGGGGAGAGAGCTTGTTTCAACCTATGATTGTACCTGACGCAGACGAGGTGCATAGCCAAAGTCCGCTGCACGAGCTTGCAGCCGAATTGAACAGCAACAAGCCCCGGCAGAGCGATTCGCAACCTGTCCAAGCCGACAGTGTTCCAGAATTAGACTTCGATACATCAACTGTGTCTTCCTCGTCAGCGTCGAAGTCGCAGCGGTCGTCAGCCATGTCACAGTTCTCATCAGTGTCATCGCAATGGAGCTTACCATTTCCGTTTTCTGGGGATTTTCATGGAAAGACGCAGAGTCGCCATAGGAGCATGCGCCGATTCCCCTCAGGGACGTGCACACTGAAGCCATTGATCCTGCCTGCTGCTACCGCACAAGCATCTGACTGCCCTCCGCAGCAGTCTCTATATCCGGACTTTGAGCGTTCTCCCGCCTCTTTTGATCCTACACAAATCGACGGAGGCCCAGAAGAGGAGACGGGCGACTCTGCCCACTCCGTGGCACAGGAAGAGACACTGGCTGCGTTGGAGGGCCGTACCGATCATTACACCACATTTGATGAAGCCATTTTGAAACATGGGGAGAGATTATCAGATATTATCGCACATGAAAATTCGTGTTCGAACGGCGGATACTCCAGTCTGCGGCCAGACGCAGGGCTTGATGATGGATCTTTGACGTGTTTCTCTCCAGGTGGAGATATAGATATTCTACCTTACCCGGTGACAGAGTCCATGGAGAAGCAATCTCGTTCCCCAGATATGGAGTCAACCGACGATACAAGGACTCCTATGAGCGCGCGGACCAGGATTGAGAATCACAAACTGCGGAGTGATAATAAGGTGCCCAAGACAAGCACCAGAGAATGCAAATCGTCAAATGCGTACCAAGCATCATCGACTCCAGGGATTGTCGGCCAGGCCGCGGAGATTCTATTCAACTTCTGTGATCGTTTTAAAGGATTCAAGAGTCGCTTTGGCGCGTTGGCGCGCAGGATCATAGCGACCGTTTGGAACAGGAACAAGAGACAGTTTGGGAAGCTGTCTTGGTGGGTTCTTGGCCTGGTGATAGGTTCCCAGACACGAAGCGCCTGGTTCAAGAGGACGCCGTCGATCCTGGCAGCGGACAATGACGAGCGGCATCGACGCTCGGCGGGTGCTGAGGAAGGCGCCCATTCCGGTGTCAGTGATGAGGGCCTTCACTCAGCGTCGTGTGATCCCACATGTCTACAACCAGCAGCACAGCAGAAAGAACCCGAGATTGGCTCAGTTTCCTCTGGAGATCGTCCTGCGCATGGAAGCACTACTCTCGGCCACAGCCTGTGTCTATGGGCAAAGTTTTCTGTCGCTCTGGTGGTTGCCATCGGTCTGGCTATCAGGCACGGTCCGGGGTCACTCCTGGAAGGTGATCCCCCAGATCGAGCATATGCAAACGAAGAAGGCCCGCCATGTAGTAGCCCTGTTAGAGACACAGATTCCAAACCAGCCTGACGATCGCGAGAAATGCTGTGCAGACGAGTCGAGCAACATCAGTGGCTCTTCTGCCGCTGTCAACGATACGGGTCCGCCAAGCTCATACAAGTATATGGACGCGCGCGCGTCATGACAGTGGAGGACTTTCTTCTCACTCACCCACAGGTTGATGAAGTCTAATAAACTAATGTTTTGTTTCTGTATCTTCCATCTGGCCTGGCCTGGAATGGAATTGAATAAATGAATGAATGCATGGGGCCAGCTTCATCTCACACTATTCGTATGATGCAGTCTGTGTGCGAAACCCACCCATTTTGGATACCACCACGCAGACCTATTATGTTTCTGATAACATAATAAACACTAACGATACAATGACATGACAGACGAATGAGCATTACATGTATATAGTATTAATAATAACAATTAGTAATAATACTGATGATGACGATGATACGCAAACAGGAGAGCATTCATTTATTGTTTGTTGTCTTTTGAATATTCTCGACCAAGCACTCTCAAGTCTAACTCAAAACTAGTCCTCATATAGATACATACGTGTATATATATACACTGAAGAAATCAATTAAGCTCGGTCCGACCTAACTACTAGTCAAGTCTGGGTAATGCACGTATGTACGTATGTACTGTACAAAGATAGAGATATATACACGATCGTAGTGATACCCTTCTTTTCGTGTACCTTGGCATATACTGTGTGGTCCGTAAATATACATTGAGGATATCGATGCACGTACGTAATCGTAGTATATAATCTCTCTCTTAGATTGAATAAAAGAAAGCAACAGAAAACTGCGTACATTAACCCATCTCATTAGGACGCGACGCGGGAGGCAATAAAAACAAAAGAAGGGAAGAAATTAAGAATGAACGAAGCGAAAAAAAGGCTGCCTTCTTAGAAGGCCAGGAGAGCGGCCACACCGGCAACGGCGGCCACACCACCGAAGCTGACCATGTTGCGGTCCGCAGCGCCGGTGAACTTCGGCGGGACGGCAGAGCCAGTGCCGGTGACCACCGGTCTGAGGGTGGTGGGCACGTAGGGCGTCTTGGTAGGAGACACAATCGGGACGGAAGCGTTACCAGTGCCAACGGGGTAGACGCCGCGGGACGCAGTCGCCGTCTCCGACTCCGGGCAGAAAGTAGTCGTCTCCTCAATCTCAACAGTCGTCGCAGAGGGCGTCGGGGTCGCCGGCGTCAGGGTAGCGGTAACCGCCGGCGTCGAGACAGCAGACGAGGAGGGAGTAGTCACCACTGGCTGCGGGGAAGGAGTAGCAGTCGCCGACTCCGGGCAGAAGGTGGTGGTCTCCTCGATTTCAACGGTCGTCTCAGATGGCGTCGGGGCAGCAGTCGGGCTCTCAGTCTCCGGGCAGATGGTGGTGGTCTCCTCAACATCGACAGTGGTCGCAGATGGGGCAGCACCAGAGCCGGGGTTCTTGATGCCGAACTGGGTCGAGTACTGGTACTGGCCGGTGGCGTCGTCAACCAGGAGCAGACCGTAGTGGGTCACGTCATTCTGCAGCTGGGTCGAAGGAGTCCAGGAGAATTTGCCGGTGTTGGGGATGTTCTCAGCGATCGCGTAGAGGGGCACCACGTTGGTGCTGGGACCACGCAGCAGCACCAGGGAGACGGTTCCCGGAGTGGTAGGTTGCCAGGTGATTTCAAAGGGGCTGCCCACGGGCACCTGCTGGTTCAGGCCAGGCGTATAGATAGGGTTGCCCGTCGGAGGCTTCGAGTAGTCGGGCTGCGTGTAGGCGGAGGCAAGCGCCGCCAGGGCAGTGGAGAGAGAAGCAGTGAAGAAACGCATCTTCAAATATGTGTCGTAATAAACAGTAAAACGAAGTCGAATGGGAATGAATGGATTGGTTCAAGGAGCGACACGAGCCAAAGTTTGACTCCAAATAAAAAAAGAGTGACTGCAGTGGGAGTTCACAGCTGCGACGTGATGTTCTGACCAGAGTGTGATAGAGAAGGGAAGAGGAGAGAAAGGAGAACCCCCAAAGTATTAAAAGAAAACACAACCCACGCATCAGACTCAGCCCCCTTGTGGCTCTCTGCCAAGCGGACCAAGCGCACAGTCGCTGGAGTTGCTTGCTTAGGGCCATTCTCGTCTGTAATGCCATCTTGCAGCGTCGAACCTATGAGAGGGCTGCTCAGCAGTAGCGGACGGGCCTTGTTTCGAGTTAATGCGCAATTACCCAGAGAGAAACCCGCATTCGAAGGCCTGCGGAGAAATGCCATTTTAGTTTATGATCCATCTGACTTGACCTCAGCGAGGAGTTTGCTCATTGGCAAGGATGGTAGGCGGCCATTTTTAGTAAATTTCTAGGGTTGGGCCGATGTCACTGTTGCGGTGTTCACGGACTTGCCAGGTGGAGTAGGAGCGTATAGCAGAGTTGCGCTCGTGCCTGACTAGTCCCCTTAGGGCAATTAAACAGTGTCCTCCTGCTGTCGTTGGGTGCCTTAACGGCTCAGAAACAGCCCTAAGGTTGGAGGCATCCACGGATGCGTCGCCGTTCCGCGAACCTGCGGAGATGAGGTGGCTTGACTCTGCCATGACTGGAATGGAGTATTACCGTAATTCATGATAAAAGAGCCATGGGCCTGGAACACCGCAACATTCCTTTATCGCCAGGGCTGAGAATGGCGATAGAATATGGATAGCCGCAAGCCTGTACAGAGTACTTCGGTATTCCATAGCACAATGTTGGAAGTCCGACGCTGACGCGAAATTTCCAGGTGGATCGTGATTGGATAGCGTTTGGGCGACTTAGCAAGACCTTGCTGCTTAGTTTAATTGCGAACGACGTTCGGTGTACGTCAGAGATAGCTATCGCCGAGTCGCCGACTCAATGTTTCACTCACGATAAGCCCAGTGCCTATCGTCAGAAGACTGGAGTCTTGAACACTGAATAACCACAGCACGGAGTGCCTGGTAATACCGAATACCTCATACTGTTCCAGAAGGGCGCATGTTTATATAAAGAAAGCTCCATGTTTATTTTTGGGATATTCTTATCCGACCGTCGTATTCGGCAGTACGGTCCAACAGTCAGACTCGCCCCTCCGAAGTCAGGGGTATTGTAAATCGCGGACCGGTCAAAGAGCGGGACGGGCACAGTTCACCTAGATGAGCAACGAACTGCAGACGTTAGAGACCCAATACGTCCAAGCATTGTTATTAATATTGAGAACTGGGGACTTTGATGACTGTGGGAGACCCTTGATCACAGCTCACCGACATGGCATTGAAGTAATAATCCGTACTGTACTGTACTGTACACCGTAGGTTTCTTGCCAGCCGAGGATGACGCTGACAAGTCTCCAATCGTTGCCGGCTGTGGAAACTGTTGCCAGGGATCGACCGACGATCGAAGAAGATCTTAATTCCGTATCAACACGCACCGCCACAGGTTGAGTGGCCTGTGAACTTACATAAGAAGGAGGGGCGGATTCGGAACAACCTGGGAAGGCGTGGCCTGCGGCAGTTCCCAATACGACACGGACACGCACCTCTGCACTCCAGAATGAAGTCCCTCTCACCCCTCTTTCCCAATGATCTCCTTTTTCTCTACTCACTTTCGTTCTTCTCTTCTCGTTCCTTTTTGGACAATGTTGTTTATGACAGCACAGAGCTCATAAATGCACAATGACCGGCCCAGTCACAGCATGCGAGTGCGTGTGTTTTGAGTGTGGACTACTGTCCGATATATTGTCTCCAACTTCAAAAGCAAGGACAAAGAAATGATCTTCATTTTGCCAGAAATCCAGCTGGTTCTTCAGAATACCTCCTGGTATCATTCTCGTTTCGAAAAAAAATCGCAGATGATCAGCCACTCAAGCACCTCCTGGGAATATATATGATATATATGATATGTACAGTACAAGCAAGCGTGTGACATCCCAACTAGACTAGCATAACGCTCATGTTTCGACGGCCTTTTCATACAGCCATTATAGGACCGGCACCGGCAGACACTGCCGGAATTTAATCCATCCAGGTGATCGTCTTGGTTTGCACAAATTCGTCGAAGCCAACACAGCCGCCGAACCGACCGTAGCCGCTCGCTTTGTAACCTCCGTGAGGCAAAGTCGACTCATCCTGGATGGTAAGACTGTTGATGTGCACGGCACTAAAGGAGAAGAGTCAGCTGGAAACAGAAAAAGGAAACATTTGATGAAGATGGTTTCGGGACATCTGTGTAGCATACCCGCTCTCAATCTGTCTCGCGACGCGCAGGCCGCGGCGCAGATCTTCAGTAAACACAGCAGCCGTCAGACCATATTCGGTGTCATTGGCGAGTGCGATCGCCTCTTCCTCGGTGTCAACCACAAACAACGACACGGAAGGCCCGAACGATTCGGTGGAGTACAAGTCCATATCCTTGGTGACATTCTCCACAATCAGAGGCCGCAAGCTCGTAGCAGCCTGCTCCCGAGCGTTCGGATCACCAAACAGCACATAGGCGCCCTTCGAGACGGCATCCGCAACCAGCTTCCTGTTCTTGTCCACAGGAGCAGGTGACACCAGGACAGGTGCCGGGGTTTCCTTGCCAAACTCTCTCTCGGCTGCCTCGACTAGAACTTTGCGGAACTTGTCCGCAATGGACCGTTGAACGACGATTCGTTCCGTAGACATACAGACTTGGCCCGCCTACAGAAGCTTCAGTAAGCTCACATTGTGCAAACTGGTGGTAGGGAGATACTGACGTGGAAGAAGGCGCCCCTGACAGCCGATACAGCTGCTTTTTCCAGATCCGCGTCATCCAGGACAATCGCGGATGCCTTTCCACCAAGCTCAAGCAGCACCGGCTTGATGTACTTGCCCGCCGTGGAGGCGATGATCGAACCGACGTGGCTACTGCCCGTGAAGTTGATCTTCCTGACGGCCGGGTGAGCAATCAAAGCGGTGGTAACCTCCGCAGCATCGGATGGCCGGTGATAGAGGACGTTGACGGCTCCTTCGGGAAGACCCGCCTGCCGATAAATGTCGCCCAGGGCCCAAAAGGTCTTTGGGCAGAATTCCGAACCCTTGAGGATAGTCGTATTGCCGGCGGCGAGAGGAATGGCAATTGCTCGAGAGCCCAAAACCAGAGGAGCGTTCCTGGAGGAAATCCACATGTGTCAGTATCCTTGAACGGGCCATGTCTTTCTTGTATGCACATACCATGGAGCAATTCCCAAGATCACGCCATAAGGCTCCTTGACCACTATCGCACTCTGACCATTGTCCATCACAGATGGCACTGTGCCTTCCAGGGACAGAGACCGCCCCGCGAAGTCTTTCAGAATGCCCAGACCCAGAGCAAAGGTAAACTCGGCAAACATCCTGGGGGCACCCGTCTCTTCAATCTGGTATCCGACGAGCTCTTCCTTGCGTGATTCCATGATGCTTGCCGCCTTCAACAGAAGATCCCGACGAGCGATGGGATTCATCTTCGACCAGACCTGGAACGCTGCCTGGGCAGCCTCCGCGGCCCGGTTGGCATCGTCGACTGATGCGCTGCTACTCTGATGGAGAACCTTGCCGGAGACCGGGCTGACCACGTCGAAGGTGGTCGTCGTCTGGACATCCTTGCCGCCGATGATGAGAGGCACGACGGAGGAGTCCGTCCCGTTACTGCCGTTGACAGGAGTGATGGCCATTACTCGTCGGCAGCCGTCGCCAGATCAATCACCGACAGCGACAAGTGGTAGCTAGGAACCTAGGTATAGAATGGGAAATAGAATGGATTCAATCGTCTTCTTGTCACTGGCACTGGGCCGGAACGGTACACGACCGGGAACAATCTGATAGAAAGTTAAGTATGGAGCATTCTATCCGGGATGGGGAGGGCTTTGTATTATCGCCGGGTGCCACCCGCTGGAGCTTAACGAGTTTCGCATCTTCATCGAGGGGCTGGGACGCGGGCACGTTGCGCGGCTGCTCTGTGGTATATCCGGCTTCCCTGGCTGCAGACCTCAGGGGCATTGACGGGTGGGTCATGGCTTTCGGGGCTTCTGCTCCCCCACCGGATGGAGGACTGACGGCCGTGGTGTCGGCGGGGAAGCTCGCGATTCGTCGCAAGAAGGCCTTCTTTTTGAGGCGATTGGAGAGAGCCCCGCCATGTGGTCGACCGGCGACGATAGCTAACGCTCTATCGCTTTAGACCTGGAAGCTTCGGAGGCATTGACCTCTATCACAATCGACGCGCCATGATCTGTCTCAATATCCTTCCCATCCGGCCGATCTGGTCCACCATGCGACAGATGAAGCCTGGCAGATCGAGTGCCGCGGAGACATCTCTGGTGCCACCTACGCAAGCAGGCGCAGGTACAGCGGTCTGACGAAACACGAGTCTGCGGGGCCAGACGTGTGGGATCGGCGGATCCTTGCCGGACAGACATTTCTTCAGCTTGGCAGGTCACTAAGCTGATTATTGACAGGCCGCCTGCAGGCAATACGGCTTCTCTCCACTCAGCTTCGGGCGCACTAGGGTGTCATGAACCCTTGTGGATAAATATTTAGCTAGGTCAGCCGCTATCGTGTCCGAAATACCCCTCATCACCACCGGGCTTCAGGGCCAGTGCACTTGCCGATTGCGCGAGCCGGACGATTGGACCGTGCTTGGCGTCTGCAGAATTGCGCTTTGAGGGGAGCTGCCCAGGGATCCCAGACACGACAGAATCCTAGTGTAGATGTCAGCATTGTTATTCACGACTGAGAAAGACGTCCATTGCCGGGACCTACCCCGGTTGTATGAGCCCATCGGCAGCGTGATGTGCTTGGAGTGCCGAATCAACAACACATGTGCGTCTTGGGTATGCAGAGAGAATCAAATCCCGACGTCTGCCTCAAGGACGGGATTTATCCCCGGAGGTACCGGCCACAAACTGTACATCTTATTTGACTAGCCTCAACCTGCTTTATTTATGTTTTTGAGTCCCGAACACGAAGATCTTGCACACTTGTTAAATAGGTAGTTGGCGTCTTTCCACATTATTCGCAAACAAGCCTCTTAGCGGGCATGTTCCGCTGCATTAAGCCGCAACGTGAGGGACCTGAGGGTAGCAATAATATTCCTATACGAATTTGGCTTTTTGCTTGAGAATAATAATAAGGCTGAAAGAATAACCTTCGTTAGTAGTAGTAGTTAGTAGTAGTATCGGCTCTACAAGGACAATCAATAAATGTCCACACATCCTCCACTTGATCGATCGCATCGATCACAGTCTCCACAACAATCCTCCACAGTTCTAACATCAATATCTTAGCGTTCTTTTTAGCCTCGTTTCGGGTATCTTTCCCGGCATTGTCGATGCTGGTAAGCCCTATGGGCCTATCCTGCCGGAATTCTGCCTCCAGGGGTTATTCCGATAGAGTGGGCTGTACTACATACAGCCTGTGCAGCTTGGACAATTCCAGTGTGTCGGAATTTCCATGACTACCTACGTTACACAGCATTGATCTCCTTCGTGGTGATTGCTTCTTGCTGTTCCTTTTCCGAGTCCTTGGGCGTGGTGACTGCGGCGACTGTCATGCCCGAGAAGGGACACGAGCCACGTGCTTCGCCGGTTGAAGGTGTCTGTGTGTCTGATGATGAGCCTTCCGGGCTTGGATCTGGATCATTGTCTTCGTGAATGATCTTCTTTCCGTGCAGATAGCCCTCCCTTTCGACCACGACCTGCTGGTCCCGTCGTTCATCGGCGTACTCCTGCCCATCTCGCACATACCACTTGGCAAAGAGGTCGTTCTGGATCCAGATGACTTTCCCAAGCGCCTTGACGAGTGCGATCTTGCGGGAGAGATCGAGGCGCGGATGCGAGAGGATGGCTTCCGTGAAGACGTCCTGGATGAAGGACAGACAGGCGCCAATGTGGATGTATTCGACGTGCAGGGGGTGTTCTCGTCCGCGACCGACGTGCATCATCCTGCAATATCAACAGTGGAGATCATGAGTGTACTGTACTGAATTTGCAAGACAGATCGCTTCTCACACAGTATTATTGCTGAGAGCGAGAGCGAGAGCGAGTGAAACTCACCCAACCTTGTCGAGATACTCCCAGAATTCCATCTGGCTGGGGTCCGAACACAATCGGTTCAAATACCCTCTCAGGAACATCTTGCGATGCATGATCTGGGGACTGTTCTCGTCCGGGAACTCGTCCAGGGGACCCTCGAAACTGGTGCTCCTTGTCTGGAACGCTCTGGCGGTGATGTCATATTGGAGCAGCTTCTTGTACACGACATTGACGACGGCAGGGATCAACGCCTTGATGTATTTGGAGCCGGTGATGAGGGCCTCGATGTCTCCTAGATGGTCGTTAGTAACCTGGTCAAAACACTGATCCAGTATGGACAAAAACAGGACACAAGACGTACTTGAGCTGAAGTCGAGAAAGGTATGCAGATACTGGATTCGAGCCTCGAGATTTGTGTAGAGGTCTTTTCGATCGACATGCTGAATTGGACGCTGCCAAGACATGAGGATTATTCCTTTTAAGATATTATTCTCTGGAAACGTCTGGATTGAGCCAAGTCAATTCAACAGGAGGACAATGGTCATATCCATGAGATGGCAACGCCATAATGCCTCCGGCTTATATTATGTGTTGCTGACATGATCGTACGAGAGAGACTTTGAATCCAAGATATCTCGAGGATCATGCCACTCTTACTCCAACAAGGGATCAGGTGAGAAGTCACGTGGACGGCCTGAAACAAAGAATGAGGATTTATGTAGCTAAATACAGCAGCACAGTGCCTGATTTAATTCCATAGATCTGACAGAAGGATCCGACGGAACCGTTAGGTAGGTAGTTATCAATGTAATAAGCTTCGCGTGTTGTAAAACGCGTGTGTTGGAAGTGGCGTGATCTGATCCGGATCAGGAGACATCTGCAACACTTTTTTGCTCTTTGCCCGTTGACTACAGCCACCCACGTTGTTCATAGCTTAAACTTGCGAGTTTTGAGAACAAAAAAATAATTGCATGACGAAGACAAGTCTATCCAGGGCCAAGTAATGGAATTGGAGAGAGCAGAAACCAGTATTAATGCCGGAACGTGAATTGAAGTAACCAGCGAGTGTGTTTGTACTCGTGGGACTTATTATTCTTGTATTTCACTAGGCAGCCTTATTTATAAGCACAGTAGTATTATGTAATGTATGTACTTTTAAATTTCTGCACTCTCTTTCTACAGTACGTGCGGAGTACTGTACAGTACTCAGGTGCCCTCGTGCCATCGATCGATCGATCTTTCGAGGGATTCAAATTTGGGTTTGAATTGATTGCATGACACGGCGCACAGGCCCAATTGATTCATTATTAATCAGCGGGCACAACTTTAAGTAAATCTTCCTTTCAATAATTCGCCAATAGTGGTAAATATCGCTGCGAATAGGTATACTTACCTAGGTAGGTACTTCCCTGTACACGTACTTCATTGAATGCATTCTATTGGTTGGCAGCGCTCACCTCCCAACACAAAATAACCTTAAACCCCTCCTCAATTGCTTGTCATGTGATACGCAGTACAACAAGACGAATCCAATCTATGCCGATTTGCTACACCTCTCGCATGCAGATATCTTAAGCTATTAGCTAATGGACTGGGTGCATGTATATATGTAGATATGAGTCTAACCGGACGACAGGTCTATGGGTTCTTCTCGAACTCTCTTGTTCCAGCTTTTTTTTGTCCATACTTACCGTCGCATCTGAGGTAGTATTTATTATTTCCTTTATATTGGACTATGGCCAACTTCAGTATATCCTTTGGAATCAGTAGGGTACAGTACATATGTGAGATGGTCACGTGTATCCAGCTACAGCGCGAGGTTAGGCAGGTAGCCATGCAATGGATTATAATGGATCATTCTGGGGTTCTGCATGCAGTACTGGAGGAGATTCCGTTTTCCCCTCTCTTCTGCAGTACCGTCTGCCAATATACAGTGGGAAAAGACGCCACAGTAGGTACTCCGTATAGTACGGGTACATGTATGGATTGCTTCAACAATTCACTATACTACTAAGTTACGCCAGTGCAATACCAAATCCTGCGGGGTAATCCTTCGCTAAAGTCTGAATACTATGGCAAAAAATAAGACAGCAGACCGGATGCGATAATCATTTACTGTTGTGGTGTTGCTGCATCGAGGCAATGGTCCTTGATTTATTTGTTTGTTTGTTTCCGGCCAGCTTTTCCCTTTCCGCTTCCGTTCCCGTCCAACGCCACGGCCCACAGGGCTTAACCGTGAACCGCATCTCCCCGCATCCAGATGAATGCATTTTCTGGCTCATGGTCCAGGTCCCTCGTCAGAGCCGTGGAAAGAGCTGCCTCATGTGTACAGCATTAAATGCGGTGTACTCACACGCCAGGACTAGCAACTGGCTGGCAGAATAACAGCACAAAATTGGCCAGCCACGGCGTTATTTCTATGCCGAATGAATTGATCTGCACTGATGACCGGTTAAGATTGATCGACCAGCGAAGCTTGCTCGATGGGAAGCTTCCGTGGCGCACCCAGACTGGCCGTACAGACTCAATAGATACAAGCAAGGAGGACCGAGCCCACACGTGGCAGCGGCGAAACAGAACAATTACAGCGTCGCACGGTCGAGCAAGGGCGAGAACGGCGAGATCGACGAGCTGCCAAGACGTCCACCAGCAATTCGACTGGTGCGGAGGCTTCCTCCACTCGACAGAGATCTGTGGCCAAGGCTTCACCACAGTGCTCTTGTGCAGAATACAGATCAAGTGACCGTCCACATGTACGCTCTTGCGGACGATTAACCTCAAAATGTGAGGATTCTGTCCATCTGCAGGCAGTCCTTGCAGCCAATTATTACAGGTAGCCGTGGATTTGGCATCCTCGCCCGGATCCTCCGGTGGGGCGCTCTGGCATTGACCGCAACATCACAGGCTTCACGGCGAGCAATGTCCGCATTCCAGTGCCTGACCCCATGTCGCTTGTTGTTCCTGAACCGGACGCGCAGCGCCATGGAACCGCGTCGGGAAGAGTCGCTCGACGACGCAGCCAGACTCGTGCGGAGTCTTGCTTCTTGCTTCAAATAAGGCGCGCTCCTCCGTCCTGGCTCTTTCCATCTGCAGCACCTTCCTTCTCCCCTTCTCCCGCCGGCCTTCGTTCGCGGCCGCCTACCGACCGGATTCAGATCGCTGAGATCGGCAAGCAGACTGGCCTGCTGTTCTCTCGAGCACAATTCTTGCTGTGTGCTCTGTTTATAGCAGCGCAGGAGCCCCTGTTCTGGTCCAGACCTCTCCTCCCGCGAGGTCCATTTCATCCTCTTCCGGGCCTGCAGCCCGTCGCTTGCTTCCGAGAGCATCGACTATCGTCTATTTATATATCGGGCGATCCTCGTGTCGCGTCTCTCTTCTGCTTTGCGAGCTGTTGCAATCCAGCCACCCGGTCATAGAGTGATCAACGGTGAGATCTCAACATGTTCTCCAAGATTCAGAACACAGCGCTACTTGCCCTCGCCGGCTGGGCAACTCTGGTGCAGGCTGCTTCAATGTAAGATTGCTCCCGCTTCTGCTTCTTGAACGACCACATGCGATCCTTTGTCTTTTCGTCTTGCACATTCTCATGGCTCATCCTTTGTCTGTTCCAGCCGTCTCCAGTCGCGTGACCTCACCTTCGACTACAACAACGACAAAGTTCGTGGAGTGAATCTGGGAGGCTGGCTGGTTCTGGAACCATGGATCACTCCATCGATCTTCGAACAGGGCGGCGACGGCGCCATCGATGAATACACATTGACCCAGATCCTGGGAAAGGATCAGGCGCAGAGCGTCCTGTCCAGCCATTGGAACAGCTGGATCACCGCCGATGACTTCCAACAGATCAAGAATGCCGGCATGAACCACGTCCGCATTCCTGTAGGCTACTGGGCGGTCAATCCCTTGGAGGGCGAGCCCTATGTCCAAGGCCAACTCGATGTGCTCGACAATGCCATCGGATGGGCCAGGGAGGCAGGCCTGAAGGTGATCATCGACCTGCACGGAGGTAAGTTTTCAATCTGGCGACAACACAAATACGCATTGAGCTGAGAGACCCGCAGCACCCGGTTCGCAGAACGGGTTTGACAACAGTGGACGTCGGGGTCCGATCGAGTGGTCGAAGCAAGCAAACTCTGTCAACCAGACCCTGGACGCCATCCAGGCCCTGGCCGAAAGATACGCACAACACGCCGATGTTGTGACAGCCATCGAGGCGCTCAACGAACCATTCACCGTCTTGGGTGACCAAGGGGTGCAGCTTGACGTGCTGAAGCAGTATTACTATGACACCTGGGGACGGATTCGTGACCAGAACCACGACACGGTGGAGGTCCTGCATGACGGTTTCCAGGACGTCGATTCGTGGAACGGCTTCATGGGGCCTACTTCGGGGGTCTGGAACGTGATGATGGACACCCACCATTACGAGGTCTTTGACAACGGTCTCCTGGCCATGAGTCCTGACCTGCATGTCCAGACTGCGTGCTCGTTTGGAAAGGGCAAGCTCGTCAACACGGACAAGTGGACGATTGTGGGTGAATGGACGGGAGCCATGACCGACTGCGCCAAGTACCTCAACGGCCGTGGCATTGGCGCGCGCTACGATGGTACTTACCAGGGCAGCTCGTACATTGGCAGCTGCGACGGGAAGAGTCAGGGTGCAGTGACGGCTTTGTCGGAGGAAGACAGGACCAACATTCGCCGATTTATCGAGGCGCAGATGGATGCGTTCGAGCTGAAGACGGGTTGGCTGTACTGGACGTGGAGGACCGAGGGCGCCCCGGAGTGGGATATGAAGGCGCAGATGGAAGCCGGCGTGTTCCCTAACCCTGTGACTGCGAGGCAGTACCCTGGACAGTGCGGTTAAGCATGCAAAGGCCTGTGATGATGAGCATTGGTTTCTTTTTTGGTTCTTCATTCTTTTTCTTTTCTCTTCGTTTAATAGCATACGGGTTACATTCTGGTAATACTAATATTTATTATATTTCTGATGACTCTATTGCCTGCGTAGTATCTGTACCCGAAGTTGACTCACAACCTGCTACGCTAATTACTGGTATTACGTACGTACACTTACTCATACGCTCATCTATTCTAGATAGAAGAAAAAAAGAAGGGTATATTATTTCTTTTGCTATCGCTATTGCTATTGATAATGGCAATGGGCAATGGAAGTGATAGCGACCATGATGATGATGATGACATGACAAGTTTTTATTTCTTTCTCTGTCTTTTTTCTTTTTTTTTTCCCGTATCTCACGTCACGTCATGTCTGTCATATCATATCATATCAAGTACTCACTCTTCTCCGTAGAGGAAGAAAAGAAGGCTGGCTAGCTAGGTAGGTACTTTTATTTTTTATATTCACAAAATCCCCAACGCGCCAAACGCACTCGTCACCTCCCGATCGACGTTGACGAGCCACTCCTCCTGGAACCGCTGCTCGCCGCCGCAGCCCACGATCACCGCCTGCAGGCGCTGCTTGATGAAGTCGCGGATGTTGATGCGGTGCACGATGTCGGCGTTTTCCCAGTCGCGGCGGCGCGTGGTTTCCGGGGGTTCGTTCTCGTGGTGCGGTTGCGTGCCACTGCCGCCTTCGGCGTTTTTGGTTTCGTTGTTCCAGTAGATCAGGTAGTCGCCCGCTCGTGGGTCGTTTGGGTCTTCGCCCGTCCCCTCGGCGAGTTCGGTGACGATGTCTGTCCAGATCGTGAGGTAGGATTGGAGGTGGTTCAGGAGGTAGGCTGGGGGCGGCGAGTCGGAGCCGTTGATGGCCAGCAGTTGCGTAAGGGCAAGCGTGTGGAGCTTCTTTTGCGTCACGAGCCCGATGTTGTCGTAGTGGAAGAACCATTCCGTCAGCAGCCAGGACAGCGTCTGCTCCGCGGACGTCCCCGTCGCGGCGGAGATGGCCGACAGGAAGACTCGGGGGCTCCCCAGAGCGAGTCGCGCCAGCACGCTGAGGTAGTCCGTCTCCAGGACGCCGTAGACCGAAGACGTCTTCTTCTTCGGGCCCGTCGTCTGGCTGGACTCGTAGGCCGAGTGAAGGCCGTCTAAGAGCGAGGGCAGGAATGAGCTGTCGATGAGGGACTTTGCGATGACGTTGTAGGAGTTCTCGCTTCCCCCGTCGATCGTCTCGGTCGCGCGGATCAGCATCTCCACCAGATGCGGGACGACGCCGATGCGCTGCTTTGTGACGGCGGAGAGGAGCGATTCGAACGAAACAAGGAGTCGGAAGCGTATCTGGTCGCTGAGCACTTCCTGAGGAGCGAGGAGAATGTAACTCTCCGCAATCTGGAGAGCCAGCGGCGCGCTGTCCGTAGCGGCCTCGAGGATAGGAAAAAGACCGGGCAGAAGGGACAGAAGATCTGGAGAAGCAGGGGCCGGAGTCTGAGAGATAATAGCGGACCAGAGCTCGAGCGCTTCATCCAAGAGGTACACAAGAGTTTCCTGGTAGAAGAAATTAGAAGCTGATCGACAAGTCGTACTAAACAGTATAGTTAACTTACCGAACCTGGTTCTATCGAATTTCGGATCAGCGGCAGGATGTCTGCGTGGTACTTCACCGAGTCCTGCTTCAGCGCATTAATCAGCGATGAGAGCAGGGTCAGGATAGCCTGCTTCATCAGATGTTCCTCCCCAGACTGCTCCCATAGCGGCGGCAGTAGGGACATGATCTGGTCCGAAAAAGGTGCGATCTGGCAAAGGTCAGCACTGTTGACCGAAACGTTCGTTGAATAAGAACATACATGGTCTTCCATCTTCACCACCGCAACGCGGACTGTCTCCAGTAATCCCATCCGAGTCTCCGAGAGCTCGACCTCTTGGATAAGTGTCATCACGTTTTGAAGGATAGGGGTAGCGTATGGTAGGAATAATGTAGGGGAGAATTCGAACGGTTCGAGGATATTCCTAAGCTGTCTTCCCGCCGTGATACGAACCACCAGATCGTTCATCGGATCCTGCTTGTTCAGCAGATGTTGAAAGATCTGGTAAACCGAGGTTCGGTTCAGCTCTTCTGGCTTGACCGGTATCCACTGGCCCAGCAAGATGGCGATCCTCCTCCGCAAGACATTGTATCCTTGTTCTTGTATCTGGACCTCGGGAACAAGGGTCGATTCTATGAATGCCTTAAGATCCAACTGCTGCTCCAAGCTGGCCGCGGCCAATCCAATGGCAGAATACAACGAGTCTTTGAGCAAGACATCGCGGTTTTGCGGATCTACGAACGATTAGAAACGTTAGGAGGCGTCAAGAGGCACCCTGACTTACTTGCAAAATTGTAAAAGACATTTAAGAGCCGTGGAACCAGTAATTCTTTGAAATTGATCACCAGATCAAGGAACAGCTTTTCGGCGCAGGATCGAATGGAAAACTCCCACGCATCGGAGATCTCCTCCTCCTTTTTCTCCCACTCTTCAGGCTCCTCTTCCCACTCCTGGAAGTCGGTCTTCCGGAACCGGAAGAATCGAGTGACCAGAAGCTCCATGACGTTGATCACAAAATCCTGCGTAAATAATTGGGATTTAATCAGTTCAATCGATTCCTTCTTCTCTTCCTTGTCCTGTGGTGTCTGATATTTGAAGGTCTGCGCAGGATTGAATGCCATCTTCGCGCAAGCTCTGATCAAGAGCAGCGCTTTCAGTCCGACCCGATCAATCAAACTGGTCTCTTGCTCCGTGTCACCACTGGCGCTGGGCCTGCTCTGGACAGGACTTTCGTTCTCGTAGATTTCGCCGAGCTTCACAACCACCGACCAGTATGATTTCACCAGCGAGACACAGCCAGGCAGCAACGCAAAGGACGGGGGATGCGACTTGGCCATTTCGACATGTAGCTTTGACAATTGCACGACGTGCTTTTCAAGAAGTTTTCTGATCGTCGGCGAGACACCGGTGGCTCCTTCGGCCAAGGTGTAGAACTTGGTGAAGTGAGCATGGGTCATCTCCCAGAAACCCTGGACCGCTTTCTCTCGGTTTGGATGTTCAAAGCCAGCGATGACCAGACGGCGGAGGACCTTGAGGGACATCAAACTCTGCTCGAGGGGCTCGAGCACCGCTCCTTCACTGGCGTTGCCCTGCTCCAAGGATGTACCCCAGCTGCTGACCTTTTCGACATATATGCCCCCTAAGATCTGAAAGATTTCCGGAGTCACAGACTGTAGATTGGCGCGGGTCCGTTGCAGCCGTGCGGTCGACAATTCCTTGATTATTTGCAGTAAGATAAGGAGCGTCCGGGGCAACTGGAGCGGATTTGCGCCGGGCTGGACAGAGGAACGGAGAGCATTGATGAGCGAGGACATCGCATCCGGCCTAGGAAAAGGCAATTGTTAGAGCGAAGTGTCACTACATCGACCTGGCATTGCATTGACGTACCAGTCCTGAGGAAATTCGTAGCGCATTATTTTTGCGATCATCAACGCATTGTGAAGGGCCAGTAGCGGTGCGGGCTCTACGATACCAGCCTCAAGGGCCCTGGTCTTGATACGATCCTTGCTCTCCTTTTTGATGGCACTTTGTTTTGGTCAGCATGCCAATTCTTGGAGCTGGGGTGAGGGGACTGCCGTACTTTGTAGCGGTTTTGCGCCAGTATTTGTCGATGCCATTCTTGAGCTGGATGATGGACAGGTAGCGGACTTCGAGCGGGAGGGAATAATCGACGAAGATGTCCTGTATCTTTGTCAGTACTCGTCCTCTAGTGCTGCAGGCAGACCCTCACCTGAAGCAGAGGATAATAGCCCTCCTGTTTCTCCCAGTGCTGCAGTTGCTGGGTACCAACCTGCACCTGCTGCTGTGTCGAGCTTGCAGCTGCCACCAGCGCGTTGAACAGGTTATGGGGAGTCAGCGGGTTGGCCTCGCCGGGGAGCTCGACAGCGCCCTCCATGGTGGACAGGAAAGGTCGCTAGCCAGGTGCTGTCGAGCTTCGATCAGGCAGCTCGATCACAAAAGGGACGGGGGAGTTCTATGTTGTTGATGCCATAGAAGAGGGCGAGGGGAGAAAGTCTCAAGCTTGGGACGAAGCCTGCTGTACGGGACTTGTTTGTGAATTGCCGACAGCAGGTTGTTTGAGCGAGGTGGTGAAGATGCAAGCGCAAACGCATTATCGTAGCTCCCCAAGACAATCATTCCCCGCGTCGCCGTATCTTTCATTTGCCCGAAGCGGCGGGACATCAACACGGACCCACGTTGTTCCGAGCCGCCCCTGCCCTAGGGCTGGACCCTATTTACTGGTATTCGGATGCACTTAGGGCTCGACATGATCATCCTGTCTCCAACGAGTACCCCTTTGATCGACCGCAAAACAGCAGATGCACTAGCAATGGCTGACAGAAGGTGAAGTTGTGAATGAGAATTACCTACTGGATCTACATGCAAATGGACAACCCTGGCATTTGAATGAAATCTTCAACTAGGTACAACTTCGGCTCAGCTACTGTATCACGCCGCGGGGTGACATAGCCATGATGTAGTGTAGGATGAGGCAAGAACCGTCTCTGCGGGACAATCTTCTGCTCAATTACAAGCAGTTGAGAGAGCTTCACCTGATCGAAGGGAGGTGACTCGATAGGAATCAACTACATACTTGTATGTAACACACTTACCAGCGGCCAGCATGTCGAATATCGCCTTCAAAGCACAGCAGGAGCTCAACTCTCACCACAAGAAACGTGGCACAGAGAGGAAAAGCCTGTCCGGTATGTCCAGCCACCGTTCGCAATAACTGTATGCAGACTCTCACTAACTGAACCTCAACCAGCCGATGAATCCGGCGTCAATCAACGCGTCGAGAAGGATTTTCCCGGATCAGAGGTGCGATACGGGATGTCGGTGACTGGCGGCGGAGGCGCTCGCAGGAAGATCCCTCCGGAAGAGGGTGGAGAGTACGATGCTCGCGGGAGGTAAGCCGCCAGCTGTCGCGTTCATTGTTGTTTTTTTATTTTTGTCTTTTCTGACTTATTATTTGAAATAGAATGACCGAAGCGCGACATTTCGAAGGCCCTGACGGCCCGGAGGAAAAGCTGCGACTCGAGGGACGTCTCCCCAGAACGAAGAAGTGATCTAGACAGCTTGTTTGCTGCTGCCACGGTAGGCCATGGAATTGTGTGTGGAATAATACGTCAGACTGGATTTCTCATCTTGCGTTCCATACGGCTCTGTACAATACTCACGGGCATAAATGTATAGCTAGACACAAACATACAGCTTGACGTGCATACAACTTGCATAACTCGTCCGAGAAAATACTTCCAATATTACATTGACAAACTCCAATTTTAACAGGAAATAAAGCAGGGACTCAATTCTCCGACTAATCAAACTTAGACAGCTCTGGATCCTGCTGCCACAGCAAAGGCCGCTCGGCCGTCTTCAACGGCCCCAGATCACCATCCACAGAACGACGCTTTGCAAACGCCTCGATCTCGCTCTGGTCGACCCAATTCCCGTGGATGCCCAACCCCAGCTTCATGGGCAGGCGGATGATCGCGATGGGACCCTGCGCGATATTCAGGGCCTCAAACAAGAGGATATCATTGCGGTTCTCATCAATCCGGTTCGCGAAGCAGATCACCCAGCCAACGCCTTCTTCGACCCTGTCTTCTGTCTTCTTCGGGATGAAGACCGGCTCCTGCAGCGTGGTCGTCGGCCCCGCGAACCAGATGTCCCGCGTGTCTGCGTCGTCCCAGTTGAAGTGGCCCAGGCAGTTGAAGAGACCCCCCGGCGGAGGCCCGCATCTCTCCGCGTCGTACGGCCGCGTCCCGTCAATGAGGAGCTGCCAGAAATGCGAGTACCGCTTCCCCATGAACCGCTCGTCGATGCGCGCGAACTCGCCCGAGTTGTCGAGGTCCCGCAGCGGGGTGACGAAGGTGTCTGTCGGCGCTTTGGGATCGAAGACCCAGCGAGTGGTCGGCGACTTGAGCTCGTTGCGCTTCGGGGGCGCGTATGACGCTGATGACGCCTCCGGGGTGACTTTGGGGTCTGGTGGGAACCAGAAGAACACGTTCCCCGTGGCGACAGTCAGGTCGGCGACGATGTTGCCGTCTTCATCCTCGTAGCTGCCTGCGAAGTGGCCGTGGAAGCCATTAGGCCCCCGGTACCAGCGGATATCCTCTGGCTTGCCGTTGCGGCGCGGCACGATGCCGTACAGCTGGTTCTCGTGGGGATCCCAGGCGAAGTGGTTTCCTCCCTCTCGCAGACGGTCCAGGTTGCACTTGATGGGCGTGAGCGGGAGGATCACGTAGTTCTTGGTGATGGAGCAGTCGTGGATCATGCCGCAGAAGGGGGCCTTGTACCAGCACTCCTCCGTCTTGCGGCCGTCCTTGTCGATCGTCCACACGACGATGTCGCAGGAGGCGTCGAGGCCGTTTCCACCGGCCTCGTACGCAAAGGCGACCATCTCGCCCGTGTCCGGGTCGAACTTGGGATGTGCCGTGAACGTCGGGGTCAGGATCTGGCCCTCAAAGTCATAGCGCCCGATCGTCTCCAGCGTCTTGGGGTCCATGGCGAAGGGGGGCCCATCCTCCTTCAGCGCGAGGAGCGTGCCTCGCCAGAAGATGATGTTGGTGTTGGCCACGGTGCGGATGACGCCCTTGACGGCCTCGCTGTCGGTGTACGGGTTGCGGTATTTCCCAAAGAGGGCCCTGCGCGCCGCCGTCTCGGCCTTGAACCGGTCCGTCTGCACGTAGCGCTGCTTGAAGTCGGCGTGGCCGTTCTCGATCCGGATGGCGGTGATGTTGCCGTCGCCGCTGAACTGTATGTCCTCCTCGAACATGGGCGGGAAGCGATGGTCCGGCTGCACGCGGTAGAACGTGCCTGCGATCTCGCGCGGGATCTCGCCCTCGACCTCGAGGTCGAAGATGTCGCCCTCGAGGCGGACAGGCCGCCGGAAGCCCGTGAAGACGGGCGTTTGGGGGAAGAGCACCTGTTCGGAGGCTTTCTTCCCGTTGACGTACACGGGGGCTCTGTCTAGGATGTGGGCCATCTCAGCCAGATACGCAATTAATCTAGAACACAAGTCTGCATAGGTTTTGTCTAAAGATCTCTGTGTATGATCCGAGCTCATCGATCATCTCGACATCGAAGATATCACCTTGGATAAAGAAATCGTCGGTTTTACTCTGCCGATCAGACGTAGAGCAGCCAAGTCTTGACCATAATGCTCTCCGTTATGGATTTCCAAGCAATGAGCAATTTACAGATTTGAAATATATGGACTTATCTTCCCCGCACTGCCAGAAACAGAATGGCAACTGTAGATACGGTGTACTGCCAATAATAGCAACGGTTAACTCGGTAGTTCTCTCGGATCGATATTGCCGATCTTTTGTATAGCCAAACTAGGTAGGGTATGTAGTCTTCTCGTTGACGAGCCCCACGTCTCGTCTCGTCTCTTTTCCAACAGTGGGGAGTCCAGACAGAAAGAGTGCATTTCACGATTTAAGCGTTTAACAGGTGGATGCAGGATGCAAATAGGTGATGGGTGATTGGTAAACGGGCTGGGCTAGAAATGCATACAGTACACAAATGTATGCACTTACAGTGCATAGTCTCGACTGAGATTGTACACTCGAATTGAACTCCTTTAAAGTCGAAAAAAAATAGATATGTGCCGTGTCTTCAATGGAAAACATGTCCATCAAAATCAATGATTCCGTCCATGGACAGCGAAAACACGTCTTGAGCTTCGTCTTCTTCAGAAAGCACCGATCTAAACGAATTAGAACTCGCACTGACCCAGAAGCTCAGGGGAACGACAACATGGGAATACGTACTGAAATTCCTGGAGGCCTGACTGTCTATCGACGGTCATCGACAGAAAAGCATGCCTGTCAATCCCCAGATTTGGACTCGCAATCACCGTGGCAAGTTCCCGGCTGGCCCATTTGCACCACCCCCGACTCTCCATCGACTGCAGCATCTCGACGCACTCTTTCAACCGTTGTTGGCAGGCAGAGGACTTCTCCCCTCCTCGCAGCATGAGCAGGATCGACAGCATGGCGATGTCGACGATCCATTTTGTGTCCTGCACCGTCAGACTGGACAGGAGACCTTGCGAGTGGAGCATCTTGAGGATCTGCAGGGACTGGTCACAGGCCTCGATGCACTTCTGCCCTAATTCAGCCAGCGCTTCTTTCTCCGTCCCGGAAGACGTATCGGAACTGTTGTGGACGATGCTGTAAAGAAGGCACGTCCGTGTCGATGCGATCATCGTGCTCCAGTACCGCAGGTGCAGTTCGCAGATCGGCCGGCGATGAGGCGGCGCGAGTGGAATATCCCAGTGGATGTACGAAGGCAGCGCGTTGTACCAACTTTCCAGAGATTGAACCACACCACGGAGCTCCTGATAAGAAGGGTTGAGCTCGCCGTTCTTTGCACTCTTACTGAATCTGTCAGAAGCTTGTCTTTCGAGGAAACTAAGGGCAATTGAGGACTCAGTATAGCTGAATGGAATATGGATCCCGGTGTTCAGTGCCTGCAATATCGTCAGTCCCTCTTAGTCTCTATGGCATGCACGCAGAAGTACCATTTCCGATGGCATCCTCCGGTGAATATCTGCAGCGTCGATGGCGCACGGTCGACCGCGATATCTCGATATCTCATGGTCAAGCTGAAACAGGGTCCACCAGACCCGAAGAGCAGTCTCTCGCCCAACCGTGTTCATTTCATCATAAGCTTCGTCCCGATGGAGACCGAGCGTGAGAGCGATCCGGGCTGCCAGACCAATGTACAGATACGCGCCCACCGTAAACGATTCATTTTGCAGAGCCAGACTCTGGTCATTCAGTGCCTATTGCAGCAAGGAAAACCGAGTCATCGACTTACGAGTAATGATAATGCTCGGATGCTGTCCAGGTCTGCTTCGTCCAGCAACCGGGTAACCAAGGACTTTGCCAGCGCCAAATAATCTGTCGAATTCAGACGATCTTGGATTGCGAGATTGGGATCTATCCGGTCCAATGTCTCTGATTTATGGCAATTGGGCAAAAAACTATTGGCTGCACAGTCAAGTCTCGACGAGCCCGAGACCAGAGCAAAGATGGAATAGAGACAGCCGAGCCAGGACGCGCTACTAGCCTCTGTCCCGCTCTCGTACGTCTCGTCCAGCCGCGAGGAGAAATGCTCAAAGGAGAACAGCCAGTAGCGGCTGTTGATATCTTCAAAGAAGAGTGCGACATATCTGTCGCAGCACTGCCGGGGAGGAAGGTAGGAGAGATACACCGACTGCGGGCTTGAAAGAGAGATGGCGCTCTGTCTTTCAGGCGACGGCGGTGGGAGCGAGGCAGACCTCATCGGCGGCAGATATGCACCCAGCTTGGTGTCAAGACTGGCGCCTTCCACGACCGATCGGATTGCGTTGTGGAATACGATATCCGCCTCTCGTCCTACGTACCCTAGATCATATTAGCCGCTGACCTGACGTTATTATCTCCAGGCTTACGCATAGTCCCCGTCGAGTCGATCATGAGATTCCCAATCTTCTCAGTCAGATCTTTGACGGGCGTCGTTGGCAGTCCTGAGTTCTCCGAGTGTGGAGAGCTTCCGGGGGTCAAGACTTCGAATCCTGATGGTCCTTGATGCTCTCTTGCTGGAAAGTCACCCGTTTCACGGGTCTCGTCAGGAGTCAGCGTTATGGGAGGATGCGAGTCCTGCTCTTCCATCCGCAGCGCTGTATCGCGGAGAACTTCGAGGGTCAACTCGTCGTTGTGCAGAAATTTCTGCAGGATTCGCATGGCCAGACGGTACTCTTCTTCAGAGACGGTGTAGTAGGGGCGTTGTTTGCGCTTGATGGCCATTGTGCAGGGCGCCGAGATGCTGGCACAGTATTGGCATGGACCTGGCACTGTTGACTATCCGTCAGGCATGACGAACGTACTGATTGTACTGTACAGACAAATCGACTCGCGAACCTGGGTCCAAACACTATCAGCTCAGTCAGCGCCAGCTGGACAAGCCTCGCTGAACATGAGACATGACATACCTTTGTTTTCCTTTGCTTGCATCGGTCACAACTTTTGGCAGTCCGCCTTCTGCGAGCTGTCGGCTGCGAGTTCTGCTTGTGCGAGGCCTTCAACATTCCCATCTTCATTGCAGTATGTTATGGACAACTCTTTACTTTCTTCTGACATAGGGCCTGCATCGAGACTTCAATGCTGACCTCATCAGGGAAATGCAGGACAGCTTCAGGTGGCACAGGCCACCTCCCCTGGTGAACAATATCATGCTTCTGCACGACTCCTAAACTAGGAATAGACAATCAATTACCCCGGATCTGCGGGCCTCGAGTGCGGGGAATCTTCAGGTGGATAATGTCAGTAGTTCAGGACCCAGGATCAATAATAACGCCGTGGAGTTTAATCATCCGCCGGGTATGTAGCTAATAGTAGAGGAATGTGTAATAGGGGCTGCATATTAATGCAACCCCACTTGTGGGGTCATATCACGCAGAACGAGCATATCACCTTAATGTATCTCCAGCAGGAGAAGTTCGAGGCCAGTAATAAAAGCTGAACCCCGCGTTTCTTGCCATGGGGCGCATCCATGGGACCTTCCAGACCTGATTATAAGCCCAGACCATACTGTAGGTATCAAAACGACAGGGATGGGGACATTGATTAAAATACCTCTTCTCGGCTTTACGTCTCCGAACCATTAATTGAACTGCAGGTCGCGTAGGATATACCTTTGTCTTTGGATGAGTTTAAGTAAACTGGAGTATCCCTGAAAAAGCCTGGACAGAGTGGTGCTGGTGAAAGAACAGTTCACGTACAACTCGAATTTCAAGAAAGAACTGAATCCTCGTTATTATTTAAGTCTATCGAGTATACCCTACCATGGCAGAAGCAGACCTGAAAGCAACCGTTGAAGCTCTCCAGAAACAAGTCCAGATTCTAACCGGTACGATCCGTCTCCTATAACGAAAGATCACTCTACTGGTCAGCATTTGATTTTTTTTTACAACTCTAACTCGAGCTTCAGCTGAGTCCGAAGTACGAAAACTACACCACAAGTATGGGTACTATCTCGATAAGTGTCTTTACCAAGAGGTACGCCTCCCATTCCTCCCATCGTAACCATCCAGCAAGATTTCCAGACGTACACACAGCTAATATATCCAGGTCGTCGACCTCTTCGCCGACCACCCCGACACATCAGTGCAGTTCCTCGGCGGACGCTTCCTAGGCAAGGCCGGCGCGCGCAGACTGTACATCGGGCGGTTCATGAACAACTTCACAGGGCGCAACGGCCCGCTGCACGGGTTCCTGCTCGACCACCTGCTGGCGCAGGACATTGTCGACATCGACACCAGCTGGGAGACGCCGATTGCCAGGATGAGGCTGCGCACGCTGATGAGTGCGGGTACGCACGAGAGTTTGGGAGAGGAGGGGGTTATGGGTGGTCAGCGACAGTGGTGGGAGGGGGGGTACGTTACACATAGACCCCTACACAGAGAGACAAACACGAAAAATATCTTGATGATTAATTAGTGGTTAGTGTCTACGAAAATGACTACATCCTCGAAAACGGCGTCTGGAAGATCTTCCACCTCCGGTACTTCCCCTTCTGGCACGCAGACTTTGACAAGGGCTGGCAGAAAACGCGCCCCAACTACGTACCTTTCTTCAGCAAGACGTATCCGGAGGATCCTGCGGGGCCGGATGAGCTGACGGAGAATAATATGATGTGGCCGGATACGAGGGTAAATAAATATCATGCAAGATCTTTTTTTTTTGGGTCGTTGTCTGATTTGTTTTTGTTCTGCCAGGTCGTTCCATTTCACTACCCCCATCCTGTCACAGGAGCATGGGTCAATCCGCTCGATCTTCGCGCTCCGAAGAAAGGCGAGGAGGCTGAAAAGGCTACGAAGGAGATTGATATTATCTGATTGAATCAATTGATTGAATGTTGGACTGGGAGTAGCAGGAAACAGAGGAGAGGTGATGAAAGCATCTCTTGTGTTGTGTATCTGTATTCTGTCTAATGAGTATTATTTCAAGTCTGTCAATTCATTCCATTGGCTAGTCCTCTGCTATAATATCGTTGCGACTAGGATACTGCAATGATTCTTAGTATCACGGCAAGAACATGACAAGGTCCAGTACAAGGTAGATACAGATGGACATAATATAGATAGGAAGCCGCCTGAAGTAGGACCTTAAAGTAGGTAGGCCTGTGGATTGAAGTCCTGGTATACATACACATTGTGTACACAGCACGGCGGACATAATAAGATCTACAACCCACAGCCTGACCTTGGATATCCACAATCATTACAAATTACGAGTTCTATTCCTATTAATAATTATCAACTAGATTTATTATTAATTATCTGTTTTTAAAAGCGGGGTGTCTCTGTCGTAGAAACAGATTACATAGATTCGGACGAAAACGTCCGAACAGACGTCAGGTGGAGAGGCGTATCATATTCGAACAATCCCTCAAGATGAATGATTGAATGATGTCTTCCAACTCACACTTCTGCAAGTCCTGGATTCAATTGATTGATTGATTGATTGAAGTTTTTTTTTTTCAGCTGCTGGGACTGTGAATTTATTCCTCAACATGGCGGACATTCGGAATGTTGTTGTCCTGGGGGTATGTAAGCACATAAATAATGTATCTAATATTGGCGTATATATTTACCTGTATTGAAACTATAGGCAACAGGAAATGTCGGCCGTCACATTGTCGACGCCCTCCTGAACGACCAGTCGAGGTCATTCCACGTGCGCATCGCCCGTCGCTCATCCTCAGACTCCTCCTCCTCCTCATCGACATTGTCCAACGGCGCAGAAATCTTCGACGTCGACTACAACTCAGTAGAGTCACTGAAAAAGCTCTTCGCAAACCAGCACGCCATCATCGAAGCCTTCAACCCCAGCGCGGCCATCTACCAAGCCAACATCGTGCAGGCGGCCCTCGAAACCGAGAGCGTGCGACACATCATCACGCCGGATTTCAGCAGCGACACCTTCAACGCGCACTGCGGGGAACTGATGATTTTCGAGCCGAAGATCAAAGCCCAGGCCGTGCTGGAGGAGGCGTGCAGGAAGAGGCCTGATCTGCACTGGACGGCTATTATCACGGGGCCGTTTTTTGATTGGGGTTTGTCTGCTACCTCGTCAGCTGTGTGTCAATAAAAGCTAACATAAATCACTGCTGTTGTCCGTAGCTATCCCCAGAGGAATCTTCTGGGTAAACCCTCAAACCAGAAAAGTCACCATCTTCGGCTCCGGCAACCAGCGCGTCAGCATGTCCGCCATCGACATCGTCGGACGAGCCGCTGTGACCGTGCTGAAGAACCCCAACGCCTTCCAGGACCGTCCGGCCTACTTTGCCGATTACACCGTTAGTTCGAACGAGTTGCTGAAGCTTCTGAACGAGATCGACCAGGAGAACGACCAACAAAATCAACAACCATGGAAAGCAGATACCATCCCCTTGGACAACTTCTTCGATCAGGCGAAACAGCTCTGGGCGCAGGATACGGCTAGGGGTGTCCAGGACCGCCTGAACACGCGGGCGTACCAGATGCTGGGCACTTATGGCTTGTTCGATGAGGGTAATCGTTACGGAGCGGATTTTGGTGATCGCGTTGAGTCTGGTTTTGGGGTGACGAGGGATGAGTTTCGGGAGATGTTGCGCAGGGCTATTACTAGTCAGTGATCAGGAGAAACTAGAACAGAAAGTCATTCAAAGATTTTTCTTTTTTCTTTTTCCTTTTCTTTTTCTTTTTCTTTTTTTTTTTTAACACCAAAACGTTTATCCTACTGCTGTAGAGATGCTTAGAAAGACTAAAAACATCAACTTCTAGATTCACGTACGTACTAATTACATGTCTCGTCATAGAAAGGCGTTGGGAATTCACAGCTTGCTCCGTCAGCTAGAGACTGCCGACCAGAGCCAACAGACCACCGACGATGGCCAACGTACCAGGGGCATTGCTCACCCCAGCAGCACTCTTGCTGCTGGACGCCGCCGGCGAGGAGCTCGTCGAGGTCAACGACGTGTCGTTCACACCAGACACGAAGGTGGTGCCATTGCGGGAGAAGGGAATGTTCACATCCCGCCCAGTCTTGGTGTCGTAAGGGAACGGGCTGGTGTAGTTGTATGTCGGAGTCGTGTTGGCGTACGTCTCCTTCACCTGCTGGAGGATGCCATTGCCGGCCGAGCACTTCTCGTTGGTGGCCGGGTTGGGCCACACAGGCGAGTAAATCGAGTAAGTGTTGGTCGACAGAGGACCCGAGAAGGACTCGTTCAGCAACAGGTGCGTGGTGTCGACCTGGTAGTTGGTGTAGCCGGTCTTGTTGGCCACCAGTTGGAAGATGTTGGCACCGCAGTCCCAGCGGCCCAGAGACGGCAAGCCCCAGTTGGCCGACACCGAGGCAATGCTCGAAAAGTGCGTGTAGAACGTGTCATCCTTGGTGCCAATCAGCTCCTTGGGGATGGCACCACCCAGCAGCACACTGAAGACGCGGTTGCCAATGGGGTAATGCTCTGTCTCGTCAAAGGTCAGCAGAATCAGGGCGTTGTCCCAGAAGTCAGTGTAGTTCCTCAGCTTCTCGATGAAACCACGCTCCCACACGGACGCAAACGTGATGTTGGTGTCGTGGCCATCGTTGGTCATGTTGGGCGTGATGAACGCCCACTGAGGGAGCGTGTTGTTGGCAATGTCATCGTACAGGCTGGTGAAGTTCTTGATCTGGCGCAGCCTGGTGGCATTGCTGGTGACCGAGTTGTACAGAATTAGAGGGTCATGCTTGCGGACATAGTCATTAGCATAGGTCTCCTGGTTGGAGTAGTTGAAGCCCTGGAAGCCCGGATATGGCAGGTGCTCCTGGTATTCCGCCCAGGAGATACCCTTGGTCTCAAGCAGGTCGACCACCGTCGAGACGTTCTGGGGGATCTGCCAGAAGTTGTCATTGTCCATGCCAAAGTCATCGCCGCCAGCAGCGCAGGCGTAGTTGGGCTCTGAGGTGTGAGCAATCGCCCAGTAGTTGGTCAGCTCAATTCCCTGCAATGCCAGGTATTGCTGGTTGGGATCGCCGGCGGCGGAGCTGTAGTCCTGTCACGAAGGGGTGAGCATGCCATTGTTGGTTGCGAGCAGACAAGGCCACTTACGATGTTCTCGAGCCAGATCTGGTAGAAGTGGTCGAAGGCCACGCCCTGGACCTTGGAGGTGGGCGAGTAGGGCAGGGTGGTCGCAGCGGCCGCCTGGATCTGGCTGAGGGCCGGCTCGCTGGTGGTGGCCACCTGGGCGACGGCGACGCCCGCAGCAGCGAGCATCACAGCGATGGAGGACTGCATCTTGAGCTCTGGCCGCACCGTGGTGTTGCGCAATTGACAGGAAGAACTTCAATCGAGGTCCGCAGACGCCGGGATGAGAGAAAAACGAGCGAAGCAGCCGGCTGACGCGTTCATATATAAGACGGTCGTCGACGCAGGGCAGCACGTGGCATCCTTCCGGAGTGACGACACCGTATCTCGCGATCTCTCGCATTTCGCCCCGCCGGGCGGATTCGACAGCCAGTGGGCCTCCCCGGCCAGTCTCCGCGAGCACGGTGCTCGGCGCGCGCTTCTCACTCGCCGCCGCAGCTGCTGTCCGCAACGCGATTGGCCGGTGACGGGGCTGCGGGCAGTTCCGGCTTGGCGCCTTCCCTGCCCCAGAGCGGAAGCTAGCCCAGAACGTCCGCCAAGGCAGGTGCGCGCTCGGCGCACGTGCGGCAACCGCAGCCGTTGAGCGGTGCGCGCCTTCCTCGCAGGTTGCATTCGCTCCTGCAGCAACTCGATCCGGAAGACAAGCTCGTCAAGCTTTGCCAATCGATCGAGGCAATGGAGCGCCCGCGTCGGAACTCGGCATCATGCCCGCTTCTAGAATCTATCGTGTAGTATCGGTTGCATGCGAGCAGGATTTAGCGACTGGACTGTCCGGCTGTGGTTTCACCCGGAGTCGCGGTTGATTGCTGGCGTAGCACGGTATATTCCCTTCGTCAGGCCCGGGCTCAATCATTCAGCATGCGAGCTCGCTGCCTGTGTGTCCTTATCAGCCATGGAGGGCATGGTGAAGAGCGACTCTTCGTCGCCGCAGGGACGAGAAGTCAAAGAGCAGATCGCCCCTGCGGCGCCCAAGACGAGCCGTAAGAGGCTTCTGGTAATTGTGCTGCTCTCAGCCGTCCTGTCTGTTGTCATCGCGCTGGGCCTTGGTCTGGGCCTGGGATTGGGACTGAAGCACCATGGCAGCAGCTTTGCTCCCTCGAACGGGACATCCTCTCCAGTGGCGTATAATCCGCCGCTGGGAAACGAACCATGGAGGCGGAACCCCTCCGAATATACCCTGGACACAACGATGTGGGATCTCAACGCGCCACCCACCACGCGAGTGTACAACTTTACCATATCGGAGGTGGAAGGCTTCCCGGATGGTGAGCAATAGATTCCCAAGAAACCTGGCCTACTCTGCTAACGTCCCAACAGGCGTGCTGCGGAAATTGTACGTAATCAACGGACAGTTCCCCGGCCCTCTCATTCGAGTGAACCGCGGCGATCGCGTCCTGGTCAACGTGACCAACAACCTGTCCGAGCCGACGACCCTCCACTGGCATGGCCTGTACCAGAATGGCACCAACTGGATGGATGGCACCACGGGCATTACCCAGTGCCCCATCCCCCCAGGCAGAAGCTTCCTGTACAACTTCACCGTGGAGAACCAGTATGGCACGTTCTGGTATCACTCCCACACGTCGACCCAATACATGGACGGCCTGTTCGGGCCTTTCATCGTCCATGCCCCCGAAGAAGCCCAGTTCCGCCAGAGCTACGATCATGACCAGGTGGTGCTCCTCCAGGACTATTATCACAACCTGAGCGCATCCTATCTGCCAGACTATCTCGCCCCGGGCAACGAGAATACCGAGCCCGTGCCAGACAATGGGCTCGTCCAAGGCACCAACTTCTTCAACTGCTCTTCTCTTCCCAGCGATAGCGGTTACACCTGCTACCAGAATTCGTCGCGCGCTCTCTTCAACGTGCAGAAGAATCAGCGGTACCGCCTCCGGCTTATTAATGCAGGCGGTTTCGCCATGTTTAAGTTCTCCGTGGATAACCACACCCTGTCAGTCATCGAGGCGGACTCGACAATGGTCGAACCGCTGCAGGTCCATCAAGTGGACATTGCTGTCGCAGAACGGTACTCGGTCATCCTGACCGCCGACCAGAACCCCTCGAACTACTGGATTCGTGCGACGCTCGATACGTACTGCTTTGCGGGCCAAAATCCGGTTCTTGATGCAGGCGTCAAGGCCATCTTAAGCTATACGGACAGCGAAGCGCTCCCTACCGATCAAAACTCGGTGCAATGGTCAGCGGATCCCAATGTGCTGTGCGAGGATCTCAACTCCACCCTTCTCGTGCCGGCTGTCCCGCAGCAGGCTCCGCCGGCCGACGTCCTTTATTCCCTTCAGTTCTCCTTCCAGATCGGCGCTTATGCCTTGGATAGGGCTTATGTCAACGGAACTAGCTGGGTCGTCTCGGACATTCCCACTCTCAATGCCGTGGTTCCAGGGTTGCGGTCCGGCAACAGCACCTTCAACGCAACCGGAGTGGCACCGTCCTACGGTCTTTCCAACCAGTACATCATCAGCATCCCTGAATATCAAGTGGTTGACATCCTCCTCACCAACTTCGACGACTCCTCGCATCCCTTCCATCTACACGGGCATACATTCTGGGTCCTGGCGTCCTCGCCTAACCAGTACTTCGATTGGGACTCATACGGATCGCTGAACACGACCAACCCACTTCGGAGGGATACTATTATCGTAGACTCCTACGGGTGGGTCTTGCTACGGTTCGTAAGCGACAATCCGGGGATGTGGGCCTTCCACTGCCACATTGCCTGGCATCTCGAGGCTGGTCTGATGATGCAGTTTCAAGCGCG
This sequence comes from Rasamsonia emersonii CBS 393.64, assembly GCF_000968595.1. NCBI lineage: Eukaryota > Fungi > Ascomycota > Eurotiomycetes > Eurotiales > Trichocomaceae > Rasamsonia > Rasamsonia emersonii. The sequence continues at coordinate 42,355 of NW_013563132.1, forward strand.
GAATGATCTGATGAAGGATTGGGTTCTTCCTAGCGATGTGTTGGGGCTTTGCAGTGCCTAGTCTGCGTACATTAGTCGGGAGTACTACGATAGAATTAAGATTCGTTTTTTTTTAACCCTTCTTCAAGTAGAAATCTGTATCATTTGAGATTAAAGCTGCGTAGAGAATATCAAAGACGTGTGCTGATAACGCTGATAAGATCCAAGTCACGTGCCACATTTCAACCTCGGCTGCCCGTGCCCGCGGGAATCAGATCCCGACTTGTTGTCGCTCTCCCATCGTTTGTGATCGACTTGTCCTTGGCCATTTTGATGTGGCTCAGTATGATCCCACGATGACTTCCGCCAACTTCGCTGCCGCTCAGAAACGGGTCCTGGAGCGCCGTCGTCTCTTGGAGGCGGAAGCTCGCGCCCGGGTCGCGGAGCAGCAGCAGCAGCGTGCGTCACGCATCGATCTGGAACGACTGCCGTACCCGTTGAACAGGCTGTCCGGGTCAGGACTTCAGCTGTTGGATAAGATCAAGGGACGCGAGGGGACGAGACCGAGCTTCCGTGTCGGCCAGGTCGATGCCGAATTGCTCGATGAGGAGTTGCTGGATCTGCTCAAGGGACAAGTCGGCGAAGCGCTCAAATATTTCGGGGTAAGACAGATGACTCATGTGTTTGTTTTGTACAACGGCAACTAATATTCTTACTTTGACAGCCTCATATTCGCGAGGATTGGTCGAGCGAGATCCAGCTTGCTCTGCGCGCCATCCTTTTCAAGCTCTCCATATGGGACCACAACGCCTCCTACGGTGCAGCGCTGCAAGGCTTGCGATACACAGACAGCCGAAGCAAATCGCCTGTCCCTACCCCTCCGACGAAGTGGCAGAAGATCCTGTACGGCCTCCTTACGGTTGGCGGTCGCTACGCGTGGGAAAAGTGGGAGAATTGGTTGATTGATCGGGAGAGTGGTTACGATGAGGTAAGCTCGCAGTTGCGCCGGAGTGGTCCCGCGTCGGGACTGACAGAAATCAGCCCTCTCAGGATATACGGCTTTTATCCCGAATAACGAAACTCGTTTCCGCGACGCACTCTATCGCAGCTTTTATCTCTTTCCTCGTCTTTCTCGTGAACGGTCGGTATCGAACGTTGATCGACCGCATCCTCCGCATTCGACTGGCCCCGCCTTCCAGTCAGGTCAGTCGCGAGGTGTCCTTTGAGTATCTCAACCGCCAACTGGTCTGGCATGCGTTCACCGAGTTCCTTCTTTTCCTTCTTCCCCTTGTCGGGATCAGCCGATGGCGGCGATGGGTGACCCGAGCGTGGCGGAAAGCCGTTGCGGCGATGAGAGCCAGCGATGAGGAAGATGGTGCTGGGGAAAAACGAGGCCAGCTGGCCTTCCTACCGGAGCGGACGTGCGCGATCTGTTATCAGGAGCAGAATCCGACGTCTACGTCCGAGAGCGATCTTCTCGGCGCGTCCGGCTCTGGAGGGATCATTGGCTCTGCGCAGACGGATATCACGAATCCGTACGAGACGGTGCCGTGCGGGTGTATATACTGCTTCGTGTGCATCACGCAGAAATTGGAAGCGGAAGAGGGAGAAGGCTGGATCTGCCTCCGCTGCGGTGAGCTCGTGAAGCAGTGCAAACCGTGGAACGGCGACGTACTGGAAGAAACCCGTCGCTCGTCCGGCAGTGGGAAGAATGTCGGGTTCGCAGTGGCCGGGGATGCGGAAGAGGCGGAGGCAGTGGCAGACAAGGAGGTTGGGGGGAGTAGTAGATCGTTGCAGGATATGGATGCGGATGAAGCGCTTCAGGACTCCAGCACCTGGTCGACGGTTGAGAGAGAGTCGCCTGACGCAGGTACACCAGAGACTGAAACGGAGGAGTCTTAATCTGTCAGCTACACAAATACATATATATGTGATATTCATCGATACCCTTAATAATAGTCATGTCATGGAATTGAATGCACAAACGGCATTGAATGGAGATGCTGTACTGCTAGTACATTGTAGTAAGTGACACGTTCCTAGGGATAAAAATCCATTGAATTCATTCATTAATTCCCTTCTCGCTTGCCTCGCAAGTATCTATCTATAGAAAACTCTTGCTATTAGCTGAAGCTGTAACAGCAACAATGGAGTTTCATCTGCAGATGGACAGTAGTAATCTACAGCGAAATCTAGAGCTGGCAGTCTCTCTTTTATTTTTTTTCTTATTTTGAACTTTTGTTCTGTGTTAATTCTTGAAAATTTCGGATTATAGTGGATTTAGACCTTTTTTTCTTTTTCCCAGCCCCTGTTTTCTACGGAGTATTATTTTTTTTCTTGCGTACCGTATAAACAGTATATGTCTGTCGGCATACGGACAGTACAGTACAATAATATCGGCCCTTCGGTCTCGACGGGACCCAAAGCTGTCCGAGTCCCGACAGTGGACGGAGTAGGATGTTTCCGGGGACACGTCATAACTCCACTTCGGATCGATCGATTATCATCGACAAGGCTGACGATTATCTTCTTCCATGCTATCTATATAGTCTAGTTCAATAACTAACCTACCTCCTAGTAGCTCCATATCCTGCTGCACACTTACTACACACCATGTCGGAATCTTACAGCGTCAAGGCCGCACAGGCGGCGGCTATCATTACGTCTGCTTTTGCGTCTGGTACAGTACAGTCATTTCCATTTGCAGCTTCAGACCAGATCTGTTGCTCTTGAAGAGAAATAGTGATTAATTAAAGCTGACCACATTCTGAACTGAATTGATACAGGCGGCATCCTGCCCCTCTCCATCATCACCATCCCCGCCTTGACTCTCCCTGCCCGCAATTCCAGATCAGATCGCCAGCACCAGCAGCAGCAGCAGCAGCAACAACCACCACTAACACCAGCATCCCACCTAACGCATCAATTCCTCAACATCTACAACAAGGGAAAAATCCTCTTCCCTTCCATCGCCGTCACCTCCGTTCTCCTATACTCGTACGTCGCGTATGCACTCCGCGACGTGCGCAATGGCCGTCTCTCGCGACTGTATCTGGCTGCGGCGTCGCTGACGATCGGCGTTGTGCCGTATACGATCGGGCTCATGATGCCGACTAACAAGCTGCTTGAGGCGCATGCCACGCGCGACGACAACGGCAACGCCAGCGTGGACCAGAAGGACCAGAAGGAAAAGGATGAAGTCCGACAGGCGCAAGATCGCGAAGTCCCTGCACTGCTGGAAAAGTGGACGCGGCTGAATGCCGTAAGGGGGGTTTTCCCGCTCTTGGGAGCTGCGCTTGGGGCGGCGGTGAGCTTTGGTTTGGTTTGAGGTGTTATGTCCGTTATGATGGATTGATGGGAAGTAGTGGTGCCATGTATGTATATTTACTGCGTGTGCAACGCCGGATTTTCTCCCCTCTATAGACTATGGATGGATGAAACTTGGTCTGAAATGTAGATAGATAGCTAAATAGATTATTCCTCTCTGGTGTCTAAGTGGTAGTCTTACTCATTGAAAGGAAATACTTACTACTCTCAATAAATGACCTGACCTGGACTGTATTTTCAACTGTCTTAATTGGCGCGGATATATCCATTTCAACCACAACCGCCCCTCCACCAATGAGCATGCGCATATTCCATCAAGCAAGAAATGCCGCTCTGCCATTGGCATGGCCCAGGGCCCTGCAATTACCCCACAATGAGGATCTACTCTTAGGTAATGTCCAGGTGGATGATTGTACTCCGTACAGCGGATCAACTCCGATCCAGGAGGGGCGGTTATGTCGGAATTCAAAGCGAGGGCCCCTCTCTCTTTGGTTTCTGTCCAGTATTATATCTCTTTTGTTGTCTGGACAGTTTAATCAATCTTTTTTCTTGTTTCGTCCGTTCTATTTTCTTTCTTGCGAAAGTGTACTCTGTACATAGCTAGCTAACATTGCTTCCCCGCTACCCCGCACCGATTAATTGATAGCCTATCTCTCCGTCTGACTTCTTTTTTGAGTCAATTTTAACTACCTACCTACCTGACGACTGAGGAATCCACCATGGCTGAGGAAGACAAGTACATTGATTTCGCCCCCGTGCCTCACGGCGCAAAGCACGAGGATGGAACCCCGGTGTTGAACCGGTATTCGACATTCATCACCAAGGGGCATGACTTTCCCGGCGCTCAGGTAGTATACCTTTGAATAACTTTGAAAGAATTGATTTTTTTTATCTATATGCCGTATTAACTGTCTTCGACAGGCCATGCTTTACGCTGCGGGCGTGCCGGATCGGGATGCGATGAAGAAGAGCCCGCACGTGGGCATTGCTTCCGTCTGGTGGGAAGGAAATCCCTGCAATATGCATCTGCTCGATCTGGGGAAGACGGTCAAGAAGGCTGTTCAGGATAAGGGGTTGATTGGCTGGCAGTATAACACTATTGGTGTCTCGGATGCCATTACCATGGGCAGCGAAGGTAGGTACTGTACATACATACCTTGTACAGCTCTATGTGACGTGATTACTGAAACGTGCTGACGATGATGGCATCAGGTATGCGGTTCTCCCTCCAGACCCGCGAACTGATCGCCGACAGCATCGAGACCGTGACTTGCGCCCAGTACCACGATGCCTGTATCGCCATCCCCGGCTGCGATAAGAACATGCCCGGCGTCGTCATGGGAATGGCCAGACACAATCGTCCCTCGATCATGATCTACGGCGGCACGATCCAGGTTGGATATTCCAAGCTGCTCCGCAAGCCGATCAACATCTCCACCTGCTTTGAGGCCGCGGGTGCTTACGCCTACAACACTCTGCGCCAGCCCGACGACGGCGGAGATACCAGCAAGACGAAAGACGAGATCATCGAGGATCTCGAGCGCCATGCCTGCCCCGGCGCCGGTGCCTGCGGTGGCATGTTCACGGCCAATACCATGGCCACGGCGATCGAGTCGATGGGATTGAGCTTGCCTGGTTCGTCCTCGACGCCCGCCGAGTCGCCGTCCAAGATGCGCGAGTGCGTCAAGGTTGCGGACGCCATCCAAACCTGTCTGGAGAAGAACATCCGGCCGCGCGATCTGCTGACCAAGCGGTCATTTGAGAACGCCCTCGTCATGACGATGGCCCTGGGCGGCAGCACCAACGGGGTCCTCCACTTCCTGGCCATGGCACGCACGGCCGGCGTGGATCTCACTCTCGACGATGTGCAGAGGGTCAGCAACAAGATCCCCTTCATCGCCGACCTGGCTCCCAGCGGGAAATACTACATGGCGGACCTGTACGAGATCGGCGGGATCCCGTCGGTGCAGAAGCTGCTCATCGCGGCTGGGCTGCTGGACGGGAATATCCCCACGGTGACGGGCAAGACTCTGGCCCAGAACGTCGAGCCCTTCCCGTCCCTGCCTCAAGATCAAGTCATCATCCGTCCGCTGGACAATCCGATCAAGCCGACGGGTCACCTCCAGATCCTCCGGGGGAACCTGGCTCCAGGCGGAGCAGTGGCCAAGATCACGGGCAAAGAGGGAACCAAGTTCACGGGCAAGGCTCGCGTGTTCAACAAGGAGCACGAGCTCAACGACGCCCTCACCAAGGGCGCGATTCCGCGGGACGAGAACCTGGTTCTCGTAGTGCGCTACGAGGGCCCCAAGGGCGGACCGGGAATGCCAGAGCAGCTCAAAGCCAGCGCGGCCCTGATGGGCGCGAAGCTCACCAACGTGGCCCTGATCACCGACGGGCGATACTCGGGAGCCAGCCACGGCTTCATCGTCGGCCACATCGTGCCCGAGGCGGCGGTGGGCGGTCCCATCGCCGTGGTCCGGGACGGCGACGTTATCACCATCAATGCGGAAACCAACGAGATCAACATGCACGTCTCGGACGAGGAGATCCAGGAGCGGCTGAAGAACTGGACGCCTCCCAAGCCGCATGTCACGCGCGGAGTGCTGGCCAAGTACGCGCGACTGGTGGGCGACGCCTCGCACGGGGCGATGACCGACACAGACTTGTTCTGATGGTCTACATACTCCGTACGCAGTCTGTAGTAATCCGTAGCTGCAGTGTTTATATCAACAGAGTTGTGTACTTCGTCCTGATCAGTAAAATGGCGGTGAGGTTGATCGCCTGCATATCATTATTGTTATTATTTTTCTTCTTATTCAGAGTGTTGTTATTCTTCAGAAACCGGACAACCAAATACGGAAAAAGCGTTGCACGTGGCTCGATCGCGGGCTGTTGATGGCGGAGAGAATATCCACAAGGGGCGAAAAAAAAAGGAGAGCAGCGAAACAGTCCAAAAAAAATAGAAACTGTTCTGTCATGTTTACGCCGTAAAGATGCTTAAGCTTATGCTTACAGAGAATTAGTTGCGCTAGAAGCTGCACCGAAGCGGCGGAAGCGAGGCTGCGGTGGAGAGAGGCGCTTCCACCGCTCTGCCGGGCCTCGCCAGACGCCTGAAGAGATCCGCCATCACCGCCACGACCCCCGTGCTGCAGCGCTGACAGGCTGGCACATCGCCAATCACCAATTCCAGAACCAGCGCCGCCTCTTGCGACCTGTCACGCCTCGGAGTTGACACATCGCCCGCGGAGGGTGCTTTGCTGGCTGCTTCTTTGTGTGCGCTCGCCCGTCCCGGTGAGCGGACGAAAGAAAGAAATCTTTGCTCGCCAGTCAGTGGCCCTCTCGCCTCCGCGTTGCTGGTTCTTTTCCTCCTATTCTCTCTGCTGACTGCATCTGCTGCCACAGAATCGTCCAATAATGCCAGATCCCTGCACTCCCTGATCGCCTGCAGCAAGCCTGAACTCTGACGCAATCTGCTCTTCTAGCGGCAGCGGCCCGAACGCAGCGCTTCCGTTGACGCCAAAGAGAACACTCGCAGCCACACTCACAGCCAGCGAGAGCTGCACTGGGCCCGATTCAAACTACCTATTGGCTGGCCAGTGCTGCGTTGATGTGCTGGCGAGAGTCCACTATTGATCGCTCTCCACCGCCGCATTCGTGCCCAGCGCTGCCTGTATGCCACTAGGGCGCCCTGCTGATATCCCGTGGAGTGATCAGCCCCGTTGGCTGCGGATCCTGATCCTGTCCAGAGTCGCGGATCCTGGGCACTGGGAAGCCCGGGGAAGCTGAGGCTGCTGAGCATTGCTTGGCCACGCTGGTGCTTCGGGGCTCTGCCGGGCGCTAGAGTCACGGACCTGACTGCTCTCCTAGGGGTGGGAGCTAGCTACCTGATCTCCATAAATTGCGTCCAGTGCCGCGCCGACAATGGCATCGTCGATAGATCCTAATCTTCCCTCCTCCTCCTTCTCCTCGTTCTTATCGTCGCTCACTCCCCAGCCCGACGGAAACGTGGCCCTTTCCTTCTCCCGCAGCGGTCTATTCGGACGGCTCATACACCTGTGGTGGGCCGACGCCGGGAGCCATGTGCGCTTGAACTGGACAAATCTGCTGTTTTGGACCACCTGCTTGACCGCAATGGCTGGCTGTGGAATTCTGTCGGGCCTCTGGGCTCGCCGCAGACAACCGGAGCGGCCGCCGGTGAGGCGGCACTATCACAAAGCCTCCAGCGGGACCGTGACGTCGTCGTCCGAAGACGAGGAGAGCGAGCAGCGCAGCTCGTCGTCGATCCGGAAGAAGATCGCCGATGTCAGCGAGAGGGAGTTTGCGACCACGTATCAGAGATTTTCCAACAGTGGTTCGTCGTCGCCCTGTTTTTATACAGTACGAAACTACGACTAACGTCTATGATTGCCATGACAGACAAGTATGTGGATCCGGGTCTACTCAAGAAACACTCGTCCTACGTCTCCTACACGACTTCGGTGGCCACCTATCCTTCCGTCAGAACGTTCTTCCGCCAGCACCCCCAGATGGATAAATTCCCGTCCAAGCCCAGCCCGCTTCCTCTGCTGGTTTTTGTACACGGCTTGGGCGGATCTCTGGCGCAGTTCCACCCGCTTCTCACCAGTCTGTCCAATGTCGGGCCGTGTCTTGGAATCGACCTCCCCGGCTGCGGCCTGTCGTCCTTCTCCCCGAAGTCCTGGGATGCGTACACGATCGAGGCGCTGGCAGAGCTGCTTGCTGTGGTAATTGAAAGGCATCGCGACAGGGCTGCTGGACAAGGTGTCGTGTTGATTGCGCACAGCCTGGGCTGCTCTTTGTCTGCCTTGCTGGCGTCTTCCACTTCGCCCGTGAAAACTGAGCTACAGCAACATATCTTGGGTCTCATTGCTGTCTGTCCCAAAGCGGCGCCCCCTTCTCCACGGGAAGTGGCTCTGTTCCGTCGACTGCTCTGGATCCCCAACCCCATTTTCAATCTATGGCGACTCTGGGACCGGCGCGGTGGTCTCAAGAGCAAGAGTGTCTCTCGGTTCGTCGGAAACGACGCCGATCCTGATACGCGACAGCTCCAAGTGCGGTTCAATGCGCAAAGCCGATCGGCCGTGTGGAGACGGATGGCCTGGGGCAGTCTGCCGGAATACAAGGACGACAAGCCGGTTGGGGGCATGCCGGGCCAGGAGGTCTGGATGGGTCTGCAAACGCCCGTTTTGCTCGTGGCCGGTGAGGCCGACGCAATCACCAAGCCGGCGGAGATTGAGAAGCTCCTCAAGTATTTCGGAAGCACCCACGGCGAAACAAGAATGGATACCGATACCGGAAGCTCTGTCGTGCCCAACGCGTCCCGGGTTCACAATCAGATTCCGGCGCCTTACGACCCACGCGCGCATGAGGCAGAGTTCGGAGTCGAGGCCGCAGATGGGGAGGCTGTCTTACCGCGGGACAGCGACGAGTCCGACGAGAAGCAGACGAACAATACGGGCTCCGTCAATCCGAGGCGGGTCGTGAAGACGACGATCCTCCCTGCGCCCGCTTCTCATGCGCTTCTTTATGACCGTGCGACCTACCGGACATTGGCAGGCCTCATCCAAGACTTTCTCTTCAAGCACGTGGATCATCGACTCAATCTGGGCTGGCAGCTGCAACATCTGAACACCTCTGGCAAGTGGGATGTCAAGAATCTCGCCAAATGGAAGAAGGTGGCGCCCACGTCGGAGCCGATCGCGGACACTTTCGTGGCGCTGAAGATGCTGCGGGAGGTGGATGAGGAGCATAACCCGGTTCTCTTCTCGCAGAGATGGAAGGACAAGATCTACGCGGTGGTGGACATCAGCCACGAGAACCCCGTGTACGATCCCAACCAGCTGGAGAAAGGCGGGATCCACTACCACAAGCACCCGACGGTATCGAAGATCCCGCCGACGCCGGACGAGACGCGGGACTTCATCGGCCTGGTCGATCGGCTGGAGAGGGAGATTACGGACAAGATGGAGAAGGAGAAGCAGCAAGGCGAGGGCGAGGGCGAGGGGGAGTGTACGCGCCCGCTGGTCGGGGTACACTGCCACTACGGATTCAACCGGACGGGCTTCCTGATCGTCAGCTACCTGATCGAGAGGAAAGGGTTCAGCGTGCAGGGGGCCATCGACGAGTTTGAGAAGTGCCGCCCGCCGGGGATCCGACACGAGCACTTTATTGATACGCTGTTTGTGCGGTATTGCGTTGGGCTCAAGCGGGCGCCAACGTTGTAGAATGCAGTCTCACTACTATAACTACTATACGGATGGGTTAGGCGTTGGGCTAGATAGAGGGTCAAGGTTGGGTATTGTATTGTTTTTGGGTATTGTTTTTGTTCTTTTTTCCTTGTTGCTTAGAGCCACGAGTGACGATTACATAATTCGATACCACTGTACAGTAGTGTAGGATACTCTAATAATGCAGAATTCTCTGTTTTCTTTTCCAACAACAGTTGTGCTATGCAGTTCTGCTAGTTAGATAAATCCTGAAGTATAGTATATGTTTATGCCTGAGGCAGGAATTGATGCCTGACAGCCTGACCAGTCTTGGCGCTTCTCTCCGTTAGGAAAACTTAGGGCACGGCTAAACCCCGACAGGCTAAGCGAAAGCGCGCCCGCACAGAATCCGAACCACCAACCCCAGTGCCTGTCCTGTCCTGTCCTGTCCTTGTTGTGCGTGCGAATTTTCGAGGCCTCGACCACGACAACGCCCCTCCTCGTCCGTCCGTCTACAAACCTTTCTTTTCGACGAGGTTCGAGAGAGAATAACCAGCAAGTCGCAACCATGGGTGGTGTCACCGTTCGCGATGTGGACGTAAGTTGCTTGCTGTCTTGCTTGCTTGCTGCCTTTGAATTGAGTTGGTGTCATCTCGGGCCTTTCTTTGGGTGCTCGGTGCTCTCTCGCTGTGTCTCTCTCTCGAGAGAGAAATAGATAGAAGAGGATGCTGCTACGTGCGAGTGGAGGAATTGAATGAGAATGAGTTGAGTCGGCGTGTGGGGGACAGATTGCTCAGGTTGAGATTGAGGATATTGGGAGGTCTTATGGACGATGGTCTCGAACTAGGTGGATTAGTCTGAGGATAATTGCGAAGAGAGAGCTATCTCAATTCAAGGGAGATGCAGCGAGAGAGCGACAGAGCGACCGAGCGACAGGCCACAGGATGCAAATGCCATACAGGGAAGAAGAGCCATGGCTGACGGGATTTTTTCAACTGCAGGCGCAAAAGTTCATCGCGGCTTACTCCGCGTTCCTGAAGCGTCAGGGCAAGCTCCAGATTCCAGGTTCGTGGGGAACATCGCAGGGTAGGCATTTTGTGCAGACTCGACTGACTGACTGCAACAGGATGGGTCGACACTGTCAAGACCTCTTGCTCCAACGAGCTCCCTCCGCAGGACGCTGACTGGTACGTCTGCCCTACACTCTATAATTACTTGCTATGCGCTAACGCGCTGCGCCTCCAGGTTCTACGTCCGCGCCGCCGCCGTCGCCCGCCACATCTACCTCCGCAAGACCGTCGGCGTCGGTCGCCTCCGCAAGGTGCACGGCTCGCCCAAGAACCGCGGCTCGCGGCCCTCGCACCACGTCGACGCCTCGGGTCAGGTCGACCGCAAGATCCTGCAGGCGCTCGAGAAGATTGGCGTTGTCGAGATTGACGAGGAGAAGGGCGGTCGCCGCATCACGCAGAGCGGCCAGCGTGACCTGGACCGCATTGCCCGGACGACTGTTGAGGAGGAGGAAGACGAGGAGTAAATTAGTTGGTCGATGAGGAAATGAATTAATTTACTTTAGTTTTTGACCTCCTTTTTCTGTTAGTATTTTTCATGTGTTACATGACAAATATCCCCATCCCGGTGTTATGTTAAGAAGAGAAAGAAAAAAGAAAGAAAAGGAATTGGGAGTATCTTCCGGGTCTCCGTACGTACGTACGATCGAACAACGTGATTGATCACATACATACACACGGGGAAAGGATGAAAGAAGGCATGTGATTGATTTGATGTCACATCATGGAAACGAAATGCCGGTGGTGATGTGATGATATTTCTCTACGCTATGCGACAAAGAAATACTGAATGAAGAAAAAAAATTCAAGAATGGGGGACTAAATGCAAAAAAAAATAAGAATAAAAATAAATAAAATAAAAAATATATATTCTTACAAGTAGTTCCTAGCGGATGGAGGAAGAGGCATGATTATTATTATTGATTAATAACTTGAGAATGACAGTACCTCCAGACAGAAGATTAAAAAGAGAGAGAAAAGAGAAATATTCATTAAAAAACGACAAAAAAAAACAAGGCGTAAACTGTCTCCTACTACTTACTATATATATATGTATATGCTTAGTAGTAACTACTATTACTACCGTACTATGTTCGTTCATTCAAACGTTCTGGGATGGGTATTTTTTCAAAAAAAGAAAAAGTAATTACCCCTCCTTTTTCCTCTTTTCTTTTTCTTTTTCTTTTCTTTTTCTTTTCTTTTCTTTCTTTCTTTCTTTTTTTTTTTGTCTTCTTCTTTCCTCTCCTAATCAAGATTGAGGGGTATCACTTGTAGCGTCAGGAGGTAAGGTAATTAATTATAAAGTTTGCGCTTCACTTCACTTCAGAGAGAGAGCTTATATATATGTGTGTATGTGTGTGATAATGCTATGGTAAAAACAATCAGTCGATCTTTTTTTTAAATAAAAAAAAATTCATTTCTCTTGCTTGCTAGAATATAGTACATACATTACATGTATACATGCCATGCAATTCTCCCTATCTTATCCTATCCTGTCCTATCCTATCCCATGCTATAGAAAAAACAAATGGGGGGGGGCAAAATAAAACAAAAGACAAAGAAGGGTATCTACAGTTAAAACAAAAATAAAATAAAAAGCCCACCCGTCTGATCTCGCGCCTTCTGGTGATAGACAAACGCCGCTTCTTCTAATGAATAACTTCGTGTCCTGCTATGCAGGTATAATTTCGTCGAGGTGGATAATAGGTGACGGTTTTCGATCATCTCCATGTCATCTGCCTGTCGAGTCATGTTGCTCGTCCGCTACTTTATACCTCACGAGGTGATTGTCGAGAATAGATCGTCGCGTACGTCGAGATGAAAATGATCGCAATTTGCTTCAACCAGCTAGATCACGCGCAAAGCGCCTCGAGCTCTTCCATCGTCAGGTCGAATTCGCCAAACTCATCCTCGTCATCGTCTTCATTAGCGACCAGACAATCTTTCGTAGGACTGGCAGTAGATGCAGGCATGCCCGCATTTCCTGCGACCTGCTTCTTGCGTCCAATCGGCGTAGGTGACGAGCCTCGTCTAGATCGAGTCGTTAAAGGAGACTTCTTCTTGCTCGTTTCATCCATCAGGGTATCAGGAGCCTGACTAAGAGTCATCAACGGCTGTCTCTCTGCCCGCGTCTGAAGCTCGCTGTATGGCTTGGGCCGACGGCGTGGAGTCACGTCGTTTGGCTGCCTCCGCTGCTGCGGTCCGTACGGGATATTCGGATGCCAGTTTTCTTTGTAGTCGTCCTTGCCATCGTCGACTTCGAGCAGATCCTGAGTCGAGATCTGGGCGATGACATCATCTGGGTCCTGGTAAATAACGAATGGCTCCGGACCGTCACATTCAGCTGGAGACATCTTGTTGTGACTTGGAGAGGCCATGTCTGGCGGGATTTTTGAGCTATCTCCCTTTGCAGAAGGGCACGTTGAGTCAGGCTGAGATATAGGTTCACAAGTGGAGCGTGAGGTCAAAGAAGCCTCAGATTGTGACTGTGCACAGCTGACATCAGTTTCAGGATGCTCATTCTGAGTTTGGCCTGACAGTTGTAGAGTGTCAGGATCCAAGTCTTCCAGCAGGATGGCAGTTTCATCCCGAAAGGACTCCCCTAGATCGAGAACAGGGTCTGGAGGGGAGTGCTCATTCACATTCCCGTCACAGTCTGTTACCATCATCGTTGGTGGCATTGCCCGGTGTGAATCTTGTCCATGAGCGGTGACAGCTGAGACCTTCTCATTGCTGTCTCTGGAAGTGCCAGATCCAGCCTGAGCGTCACTCTGGCTTTGATCTTCATCGAACCAGTCTTCAGCTTCCGTCTCCACTTCCGTGTCCTGCTGACTCGACTCTTTTTCACTCAACTCCGTCAATTGCTGCTGCTGCTGCTCTTTCTTCCTCTCCAAAAATTCAGCAGACGGGGCTGGCTGGCCGGGACCTTGACATTGGGATCGGGCAGACCCAGCCGTCTGCGCTCCTCGCGCTCTCGGGCCTCCTTCTCGGCTTTCTTCTTCTTGTTGGCGATCCGCTTCTTTTCCCTCTCGCGCAGCTTCTGGGCTCTGCGTTCGCGCTCCTCCTCGCGCTCAATGCGTTCGATCTGGGACGCGGTAAACTGGAAGCGCTTGTTGCTGCGCTGGTACCGGCGGCGTACGGTCCTGGACTTCTCGAGGATGCGCCGGGGCGGGTCGGGCATCGCTGTCGACAGTGGCGACGACGAATTGAAGATGGCGAGGCATGGATGTTGTGTCTAGAGGGTGTTGATAGGGGTGTGAAGACGTAGGAGGGTCTGATGGGTGGAGTGACATCAGTTGAGTCGGATGCTCGGTCCGGGGATACTTTGTGCCGAGCATCCACCTCACTTACAGAGTAACACAAGCATATCATGCCAAGTGATCAATTGATTATTACCAATGTGATCGGAGTTTATTTTATCATACTCCACCTTGGGTACTGTACTGCACGGAGGTAATGGTAATAATACTCCTGAACTGCCTGCTTACAAAACTACCTATCACCTACCTTTTTGGGTAGTATGCCGGGATATCTGCCAATATTCATGTGCTTCCTTCTATCAGCAACCCTGGCTAGTAAAGCTGAATATTGTTATTCTCGCCGTGGTTGGTGTTTACCAAGTGAAATATAGTAGGTACTGTATTCTGAGTCTGGAAATCACATCAATCTCTTGTTCCTTGCATTTGTCAAACATACTGGGGCACAAAAGAAAAACTAGGTTATCTAGTGAACCCCTAGTGTGAATGATAGCTTCCCAGGTTGACAGCATTTCACCAATAATCCATATACCCCCCGAAGCGATGGTAATAGTACCAGCATTCGCAGGGGCAAGAGTCATATTCAGGCATCCTCGTCGGATCATCGACGACGGCGGCAGAGAGCTGCACACCCAACTCTTTAAACGCTTCCACAAAAGTCTTGCCATCCTTGCATGTTTCGGTGGTCATATCCTTGGCTGGAGGGACAGGAGTATGGCAGGTAAGAGTGCGCAGATGAGGAAGCTCTCCACTCAACACCTTCTCGTAGATGGTTGCCAGAGGGAAGGCACCAAAGTGATCCCGAAAGGTGATGCTCTCCAGACTGGGTGGGAGAAGCTTTCCAAAGGGTTCCATCCCCTTCCAATCCTCCGTCAACATCTCGGGATGAATCGTGAGGTGCTTGAGAGCAGAGAAGTCGCTGAGATCCACACTTTCATCATATTGGAAGTAGAGGTCCAGATCTAGGTATTCCAGGGAGGATGCATGCGGTCTCAAGGCATCTACATATTAGCCCCTGTCATTGCTGCGTTCGATGCCCACCATAGGGGTTGTCTCCTCGCCTTTAAAGGTGAACCTTTTCAGCGCACGGGGATAGGTGAGAATTTCCGAAATGGCTTCCGGTCCAATGTCACAGTTTAACAGGATTAGCTCTTCCAATTGGGTTGATCGACTGGCCGGCGCAAGTCGCTTGGAATTATTAAGACTAAATCCTGTAAAAACAGCACCGGTGATGGAGATACGGCGCAGTCCGGGGTGATAGAAGACTGCCTCCTTGAGGTACATATTCCACCAGACATCCTCCCGGTTTATTTCATAATCAAATCCGAGGTCGCCTGAAGGACGTCAGAACAAAAGAATAGAAAGGAAAGGAAATGAATGAATGAGCAGCACTGAGATTGACCTGTTTACAGGAGCTTAGGGCAGGAAGAACTTGTGAGCCTGGTCGGGCAGCTTGACAGAACAGCCTGTTCTCTTCCCATCTTTCCACAGCCTCCAGCTCCTTAGCTGGGGGCAGGTTGGGGTAAGAAGGTCGTGCCTCAAAATACTTGGCCCTGATGACGAGGGCCTCCAGGTTGAATAACTGAGAGGTGACCCCGTCAAGGTCTTCGGGACCATGGTCCTCACTCTCCTCGCAATGGTAATGAAATTGCAATTCACGGATGAGATGGATCAACGCCGGACAGTGCTGTATCGTCCAGGCAAATCTGTCGCCATTGATTGGATGTCGAAGCCAGACCGAACAGTAGAGAATCGGGGTGGCCAGTCGGTGCAATCGATGGCACACTTGGGCCACCCTGCCAAGATCCTGCAGAGATGGACCTGCTCGTAGATGAAGGAGGATACATTCGATAAGCTCCTGGGGGAGACTCAGAAGACTAACAGAGCGGGTTGGCGATGCCATCTGAAGTGAATCAACTGTCTGCCGGACTTGTTACATGTACGGAGTAATCTGGTTAGAATACTACCACTTTTATTCTAGTGAACCTATTTAAGTGTCATGTTGCAGTACCAGGAGAACAATAACATGGACGTAGATGGCTAGGGCAGCTGCCAGCTTTAATTAAGCTTGGAACACAGCCCCCACGATGAGGCGAAGCGCGTTTCCCCGCAAGCTAAGCATTCTCAATCCACCTGTCAACAGTACGAATAAACTATTTCCGTAGTTAGGAAATTGACTGACTGACTTTTCTTAAAATCTCCCCCTAATAATAATCCTGCTGCTCTTAATTACAGATCTGCTTAGTTTCCCTACTCCTTAAACCATTCCTCAATTCGTAATTAACATCATGTTCCCAGTCTTTGAAGCTAATTCTTATTTGCACAATGCTGATAATAGTCTGGTCTGTTCACGTTCAGTTCATGTGCTTATGTGCTGGGCATGTGTTCTTAATATATAATCTTGCTGAGAGTAAGCCCTAACTTGAAAACTGAATACTACCTATGTATCCATCACTGTCCCTTTCACCTCCAAACAATTTCTGATAGATGTTTAGACCTACCTTTCTTGCAGACATGACTGTACAGCAGATTGGTCCTGATCATATTTCAGAATATAAAAAGTTGCCTTTCCTTTTTCTTTTCTTTTTTATTTGTTGCATAGAGTAGAGATTTAAATCACCATCACTAGTACATTCACATCTCCATCACCAGCATTTCTATGATGATCTGATCTATGTATGTATGATCTAACCATCAATCACTTTGTTCGTTCGTACGAGTACCCGGGAGGGAGGAGAAACTCCCAATCCCTTTTTTTTTCTTTTCTTTTCTTAACATAACAGCGGGAGGGATATCTTGTCATGTAAAACACGACGTGAGACGACGAGGCAGAATTGCAGGATCTCAGCATGAAAACAGAAGCGTCGTCTCATGAACAGGTATTGGACTGTAGAGGACAAGAACTTGCGATAGAAACGTAATGGATTATGTATGGGAATTCTACTGTCTAGACCATCCCGCATTATATACAGTCCTTTAAATGCTTCATTTTTGATCGATATCCTTAGTTCGAATAAGTGCCTCTAATGCGCTTCAACAGCCTGCTGTCCGTTCGTTGTTACCATTCCGTCCGCTACCGTCTCGTCCTCGTCCGAGACGAGTTCCTCCTCCGCAATCGGGAATGTCAGGAGAGCTGCGACGCCTCCTAACCCGTCCAGTCGCTTCCCACTCTCGTGGTCGGAACTCAGCACTCGCACCTCGCCGCCTTCAACGTCGCGGACCCGGTCGACCAGCGCAACCCACCGCTTTCTCTCCGCGACGTCCTGCGCGCGGAATAGGCGGTTTGATATGATGAGAACTCCTCCGCCTCTGCCGACAGCACCCTGATCGACGGCCTTCTCGACCTCGCGTGGGCCGTACGTGGCCTTGTTCGTCTCCTTGCGGAGGTGTTCCATAAAATCATCCATCAATTTGGTCTCGCGCGCATACTTGGTATCGGCGAGAAGGGTCTTGACGGAAGGTGACTGGAGGACTTCGGACAGTGCATGGAGGTGACCAGAGGCAGAATGTACTACCACAATACTGGGCAGAAGGCGTTTGAGGGCGGGCATGTTTGTCGATGCTGCCGACTGGATGTGTTTCTGGAAACCGGCCGCCACGAATCCGGGAGAGGCCAGCAGGATCGGTCTGACCGGCTCATTGCTGGTCGACGCTGTCGAACTGGCGTTGAATTCCATCTGCCGGAGTAACGTGTCCAGCGTGACTTGGAAAAACTTGGCCATACCCTTGCCCGAAACATCAGCTTTAGCCTACCGACTTTCGAGCACAAGCAATGACCGACCTTGTCGTGATCACTACCCCCTTGTCTCTTACGCGGGATCGACATCTCGACCTTTTGTTTCAGGATCGTCTGGAACTGGGTGATGAAGCAGATATGAGCCAGCCCTTCCTGCATCACCACCGCCACCGCTTCCGCCCGTCTCTTCCCGCCTTCATCCACCGCATCCTTCAGCATGTCGATGGCGACGCTGTCCCATCCAAGCCCCTCACCCTCGGCGCCGACTTCTTTTTCTAGCGTAAAGTTGCGATGTAGTTCCAGATCGAGGGTATGATGCTGTCCGACTCTGGTGTGTTGCGTCTCGTTCATAATCTGGCCGCTCACGTGGAGCTGAGAGCTCTGGGGGTCGAAGTCGAGGCTCTTCACTCGGATCTGCAGCATGAGATGGACGCGCGTGGAGGTGGTGGTGCCGCTGTCTTGGGTGGTCGTCACTTTACGGACCGCGCTCGCGCGGAGGAGGTCACCTGGTCGGATGAGATTGTAGGCATGCCACTGTCAAGAAAGAGAAGGAATCGCGATCAGCATATAGTTAAGAAAGTCTGTCTGTCGTGTGTAAGACGAACCATGTCCTCGGGCTCCTCGGGACAGAGCGTGACGGCACCGGAGCCGTTTCGCTCAATGCTGCTCTTTATGAGACGCATATTGCGCGATTTGTCATGGGAATAAAGACCGTATCCAGATGCTGGACAGAATGTCGCTGCTGAAGGATTCTGTCAAGTGTGGGGTAGGTGGAAAATGGAATGACGTCGAAGCTGTATCAGATTAACGATAAGAGCTCTTTATCATATAGATGGCCAGGAATGCGCAAGAATAGATAGTATATGGATAATATTTGAACGACAAAGGTTAGAGACAACAATCATTGATATTGTTGGAGGCAAAGATCATGGACGAGGCGCGGGGAATATCAGAGTCGCCCAAACAGGCCTAGCGCGGGATGCCATTGCTGCTAATCGATAAAAGTTTCTGCCTGAGGCAGAAAAAAACTTATCTCTCTTGTTTATATAGCTGCTATTACATTTCCTTCAGGGCAATCTTTCATTACAGATGGCCTCGAGCTCGCTCTGGAAGAGCCTCTTCGGCGCAGAAGCTCTGCGATTCCAATCATTGCTCTATGCTCGCAGTTGAAGCAGATACCAGCCAGGTTATGAGGATTATTTTGGTGAATCCCTGCTGAGACTCATTGAGGTCGCTTGCTATAATGGCCCAACAAGTCATGTTCTTGTCTGAATAGAGCCTTGCATTCAAATGCTCCAAGACATCCTGTTGGATGATGAAAACATATAATGAAAGTACAAAATTTCATATTTAACAGCCATACACAACCTTGACCGACTCAAATAAGTCCCTTGCAGTCAGCTTCTAGTCTGAGCTGATCTGCATTTTTTTTTACTCTAGCAATTACTGAGAGCAAAGCTATAGTCAGTAGAAAAGAAAAAGAATAAATCCCCGTTAACAGCAGCAGAACTCGCTAACGGCCTGGATACATTAGATATATAGGACTTATTCAAGCTGTTTCAGGACTGGCATTACAAGTTGATTCTCAGCAGTCTACAGCTAGGCGTGATTACGTTGTATTAGGGGAACATCGACGAGACAAGATTTCTGGTTTCCGATTTCTCTTCCCCCTAAGCATCCTGCGAGTAATCAAGAGGATCTACTAGTATGTAGAGAGAAAAAAAAACCTGTAAGTAGATCCAACATTAGGCACCGTACATGGATGTTGGATGTTGTCCTACCCATCTGAGGCAATGACGACGATCATGGATGACCTACATTAGTAGGTACAGTACAGGTATGCAATGACCCAAAAATTATACTAGGGGCCAGGGTGAGCTTCTAGTCTCTTTCTTTCTTTTTTCTAGCCCCAGATTTTCTTTCACCCGTAAAAGTATGTTATCGATAGTCGCTTTGCTGAAACAGCCTACGTGCTTGGCGTTGGTGCTTTGTTTGCTCGCTTGCTCGCTTGCATGCTCGCTTACTACCCGAATCTGGCCCCAGCCCCAGTCTCAGCCCCAGATCCAGCAAATAGCAGGCTAACACCTATGTATGAGGTATATACGCACATATGTACATTCATATGTACGTCTCATGTAGCTACCTCGTGGAGGTTACATAGACGAAAAAGATAATCGCTCATTCACTGACTCATTCATTTCTCTTTCTAGATTGTTGGTTAGATCCACTTGCAACACATTTGTACAAATTTACCTATAAAGGATATAAACAGGACTCTAACATCTATCTATGACCTAATTACATACATAATCTACCTGCTCTGGCGGTTTATACGCATGAAGGTGTGGGTTGTCGTCACTTTTGTGTTTGGCGATAGTAGACAAGATGCTTGTTATTTAGTGATGCTAACTAAAGTAGGAGACTGACTGACTGAGAAAACTAAATTGTTTACATACTCTTACCAGTATACCTACGTAGGTAACATGTTATTCTTATTGATAAAAAAATAAAGATTTCCTGACAGGGGTAAAAGAAGTTTGAACGTTCGCCCCCTCTCGTTTTTACTCCGTACGTATATACACATGTACTTCTTTACTAATCTCATCGAAAAAAAAATTAAGTGACGTTAGGTAGGTAGGTAGGTAGGCAGGTAGTTTACCCCACAGCCCGCAGGGCAATAAATGAATGAATGAGTGAGTATCTAACTTAGCAAATAATGATAACAGCTATTTATCATCAGAGAGACTGAAGAGAGACAAAAGTGAGAGACAGAGAGAGAGGGGCTTACTGAGCAATTAATTCTTTTAATTAATTAGGCGATATTATCTCGACAGAGTTCTTTCTTTATTTAGTAGTATCTGTAGTCGATACACATACGTACGCTGCATGATCGTCAGTCATATGTCGATGTATGTGTTGTATGCAACACTACTCAAGTATGTAGGTTTTCACGTAGGTAGATCATCATCATTATTATGATTATGACTATTATTGTTATTCATTAGATAAAGCATCATTATTGTTATTATTATTATTACCTACCTAATTCACATAATTCAATCAATCAATCAATGAATCAAGTAAGTTGATAGTCAGTATTTTTTTAAAAATTTCCTATTTACCTACCTACCTAGGAAGGTACATACATACATACATACATACCGGAGTAAGGTTCGTAGTTCATCGTCATAGTTCACACAGTCACCAGTCCAAGTTGAATGTTCAGTCATATGTAAATCCTTACTTACTTCGCTCGCTGTGGATTTGAGTTCTGACAACGCTTTTTGAACCTTAGGCAGGGAACATGCAGTTAACGAACTGCTATAGACTATTAATAGTCACATAGATATGTACCTAGATACATCATACAGCACATGTACAGAGTGGAGTACAACCGGTACAAACTGTACTCTGTATAGTAGTTAGTACTCGACTCGACTGACCCACTGGAAAGAAGAAAAAAAAAGAGGTGAACATCTAGTTCAAAGTCGATACCTGATCTGACAAAGTAAAGTATTCAGAGAATAAACGTCACATATAAGCTGTATGTATGTACATTATGTCCATACATTCAGAGATGTACTCTGTACGCGTCGGGAAGAACAACGACGGGACACAATCCGAGACGGGATACATTCCGAAGCGGAGAGCGGAGAGGAGCGAGCGGACGGGCACAGACACGGGCACGGACCACAGGCGGCAGTGATCATCACGAAGCCGAAGAGGAAAAATAATGAGGTGACAATAAGCCAACCAGTTGTAATACCCTGTAATAATCAGAATTGGAATTTACTACAATATCTACCTATTAGAGTAGGCTATCTATCTAGGTAAAATTACCATCTACCTAGTCAGTGTCTTAGTGTGCAGCTAATCTATCTATCTATCCATTTATTTCATTTGGATATAAATGGAAAAAGACGACCGGTGAAATAAATGATGCCTAGAGTTTTAGGCCGGCAACAGCTGTCCTACTAAACTAGCAAACATGTAAACCATACTCCATCAGGACAAAGTCAGTGGCACTGATTCCGTGATACCGACGGATACGGACTACGGAGTACGGAGGAATCGGGCCCGATAAATAAAAATGCACGACGGAGTACTCCGTACGTACGGAGTAGAACTACGGAGTACTCCACGGCGTTTCGTTTCGGAGACACGAGAGTCGAGACAGGAGTGATGATCGTCGCCGTGCAGGACACTACCGACCTAAATATTTCTATTTCTGTTTCTATTCTAAGAAACTTCATTTCTTGATTCATATGAATGAATTCTTCTTCTCCCGCGTCCTGTCAGACGACCGACCAACAAGCTAGCTAAAAAAAAAACTGCTGCTTATCGCTAGTACTGTATACTCCATACCTACTCCGTACCTAGTGAACGGCCGACTAGCAGTGCGGAGTATCGGGTAGTGGAGATGGCACAGACTGTGGACAACAAGCAGCGTGCTCAGACAGTTCTAGGCTTCCAGCCTTCCAAGCTGACCGTTGTGGAGACCGACTTAACCAAGCCAAGTACTCCGGACTCCGTATTATTATTAATAATTCCGGCCGGAAGAAATTCCGCCTGCGGCTGACAAATATTCTTGTCAGCAAACAGCAAACTCAATTGTACAGCTCACAACAAAAAAGGTTGAAACAAAAGCAAGCAAAGCAAAGCAAAGCAAAAAAAAATTTTTTCCAGCCAACCGACTTGACGGACTGATCCACTTCTAGAATACCAATACGTACCACCTGTTAATATTACCCAAGGTTGACGATATTCAATCAATCAATATCAATCAACCAATCGACTCATGAAAAGAGTCGACAGAAGTAAGTTACCACCTAGATTGGTTAGTACTGGACTACTAGTACCTAAAAGGCACTCCGTACGGATTTCCAATTTTCCATCAGAGTAACAATAATGGATCGATGATCGATCCATAGATAAGGATGGGGCAAGTACTACCTACCGAACCTTGCTTGAACCAGGTCCAGAAAATAAGAACAATGATTGATACCTATTATTTGGAATACTGTAGAGCGGTGAAGAACGAACAGAACGGAGTCCGCCGATGACGGATGATGGGCTTTCGACTTACGGAGTATGGAGGGGAGTGAAAGAATGTATTCTACTCCGTAGAGTAGTTCAATTGATCAATTAAAAGGTAAATAATAGCTATGCGGCTCTAAACTAATTAATTTGATAATAATTAATACTAATTAACAGTAATAGTGATTGTGATAGTAAATTACTTTTTTTTGAATCTACAAAGTACTCCGTACAGAGCACTCTTATGTACATGTACATACATACGTAGATTACATATAGATATCTACCTGATCATATGAGTAGTATGCTGACTGGTGCCTAAATTATGTTGACATCATTAGAGGGAGCCGTCCAAACATTTAAGCTAGTTACTGTGCATCTTCCCATCTTCACCTCTCTCTCATCCAAGCACAGATGTCTCTCCCTAAACAAGGCCCATTCTTTGGCACTGACTTCATCGGCAGAATTGTCTTGTTGTCTGAAAACCAGAGGGACTCGTGGAAGCTGGTCTCAAAACTGAGTGAGAAGTTCTCGCAATGCGATGCAGCAAGAGAAGGTCAGCGTCCTACGCGCTCTGAAGCGTGGGCGACCTATGAGTGTTTGAACGTTCTTGACAGCAGGGAAAGTGCCGTGCTTAAGATCAGAATGCAATAAGCCCATTCCTATGGACCATATTCCAAGCAAAACGAGGAGGGGAAAGGGGGGCAAGAAAGAAAGAGCCCCCTGTGCAGAAAGATAATTCCCGGACAGGATCCCATATCATGGCTCCGAGTTCAACTCCCCCGAATCAAGAGCATCTCAGGCTACCGAAGAGCCTATAGGGCTGACAAAAATGGAGCTGAAGGCCCTCGAGCAATTGACTCGGGAGAGATGCTCCTCCGCCCCGAAACTGCTCAAATATAAGCAAGACAGACAGGATCGTGATATGTCGGTGCCTGGTGGATATATTGTGTATATCCTGATGGATCGGCTGCCCGGAGTCCGATTGAACGACTTTTGGGCCAGAGATGCAACCGAGCGTCAGGAAATCCGAGACGCTTTCAAGGTTGCGTACGAGTATGTTCGAACTCTCCCATCTAGTCTGATGACTCTGATCCTATAAGGAATCTTAACTATAAGGAATCTTGATTTTCTCTAACGTGGTTTTTGCTTTGGCAAACATAAAGGGAGTGTATCGTCTGCGAGATGATTACCTTGGACAGAGGCTGCGACAATATCCTCTGGGATCGGGAGTCCAAGAAATGGTATTTTATCAGCCGGCATCCAACCTATCCTATGCTAACGCGAGGTAAATTTATTTCCAAAATAGTTACATTATTGACTTTAAATGGTCACGGAAGCCCAAAGTGCACGACCAATGGAGAAACTCTATTTGGCTGGCGTGGAACTTGGCGCAGTCGGGTGCTGTTGATCGAGAGAATATATCTCTCTGGAAGCTTTGACCTAGAATGGTGTTGCTGACGTGGTTATGCTATATCATCCTATATGCTTGCTTGATTATAAGGCAATGAAATATATTATTAGATGGCATGTCCTGCTGCAACTAAGTAGAACCAGTCTACCAGATATGTAGACTATTATAGAATCATATGAAATGGCAAGGTAAGGTATAGTTCAGGACGCTGATCGATTGGCAGTGTAATAATGGTTTAATCAATGCTTACCCGAAGGCGGGAAAACTATTAACCAGATCGTGTAATACCCATACACAGAGCTTTCCCCATCTAAGTATAAAGAATTCTGAACAAATCAACAAGCAATAAAATTAATTAATTAGACTGACGAACAAACAACGTTGATCTGAAACAGTATCAATTCGCGAACCTAACCCAGGAAAGGTTAATAGCCTATAGTTTAAAAAAATAGGTAATTGGCGTCTACGTAGATAGACAGACACCTAACGTAATCCACCACCGAGCTGCGCGGACCACCGAGCTGCGCGGTCCCCGAGAAAAAAATTCAACCACCAACACAACCGTAAATCTTGAAGCATTTTGCAACCAAATTTAATGAATTTGACTATATAAAGAAGGAGACTGTTTACTAGGGCATTTAAGCCGATTATGGCCTGTTTGATTGCAATTACTGCATCTTGGTGGCCTTCGAGTCCGTGGTCTAGATGATTCCTGTAGTTGCTCCTCATGCTCTTGAGCTTTTTGCTGTCCTTCAGCACCTGTCAAGCTACCACCAGTTGCTATAAAGTATCTTGATGCCTCTCGCTTCCTTTTTAGACGCTGATTTGCTGCACGAAGTTGATTAACTTCTTGC
>NW_013563131.1:0-15474 GCF_000968595.1 Rasamsonia emersonii CBS 393.64
TGGCACATAGGAGCTAATGATTAAGCAAGAACCCTACTACCTAGTCTAACCCATAGAACCAGGCTTACTAGGCATAGATTATCTAATCATGCTTATTAAGCCACCTCTCCTATCCTGACTTCCCTTTTTTTTTCTGTTCTTTCTCTCATTTCTTTTCTTTGTTAAATCCACCTATACCTACTGTTCCTTAACATTTGATTCTTACATTATACTACAGCCTGTCTCTCATTCCCTATTTCTGTCCCTCATAGAAGGTTCCCACTGTTGACTGGTCTATAGCATAACCCACCTGTATATAGATATTAGCTACTAAGCCCTACTGCCTAGGTGGTAGGCAGAGCGTGCATAGTCTCTGACTGAAAAACGCTCTCTAAAATGGAAGAATAATAATAATAATAATTATATGATCTCTGGCTGCCTTCCTATTATAATTTGCACTAAACCTAATTAGTCAAGTTGTGTTGTAATTGTAATTGTTAAGCAGTTGCAAAACCTCTATTATAATCAATCCAATGATCAAAAGATGATAGAAAGCTCTGCTGGTTGGTCCTGAATCAACTACCAGTCTGCCTTGTCATTAGTCACTTCTTTTGGGCATGCATGACCACCATGCTTGGTATTGTCTCCACCACTTTGTCCACCTTCCCTAATCTCACCACACTCCCACTCCCTGTGTTGCTGATCATCATGATTGTCTATCCATTCAGTTTTATTATCTGAAGTGCCACAATCTTCAGGATCAGTATTCTTGATATTCATGCATTTGCCATTCAATAAGGACTGCTCTTCAGCTTGATGAGCAATATCTGTGGAGTATATGTGTAATCCACCTGTATTGCCCAGACCAGTCACCCAAGGATCGCTTGAAGAAGGATCACCTGTTCTCATGTCGCTTAGGGAGCCTGACCTTTCTGTCTCGAGTCCATCTGTCTTACAACTGATGTGCATCTCATTCTTGTGATGATTGTTCCCAGGAAATGTCTGCTGTTCAAGGAGCCCCTACATAATGATCAGAATTAGTGATTTATGGCATTTTTTTATAACCTTTATACTACCTCAGTATGCAAAAGTCGTGCTATAAGCTCAGTTTTTGATAGAGCTTCTAGCTCTTTGCTCTCATTGCTGATATCTCCCTTGTTTGTGCCAAACATCTTTTCGATGATTCCTAAAGCTCTATCAGCAACTTGTTTTTTTTTAAGGAGTGTAACAAAACCTCACTTTTTTCTCTGTATTTGAATACAAACTTTGCGAATGGTTCCTGCAGGGTATCGATGTACTTTGGATTCGCTGTGTTATGAATATACCTTTCTGCGCTTCCCAGCTGAACACGATATGACGAAAAATGCAACCCAGGAATATGTGACGAAGACGAGAAATGCCCATTCATACGATTTTGTTCGCTGGAAGAGGGTCTGAGACCGGGAGAGTCTTTGGGTGTGATACCAGTCAAATGAGGTGGCTGAGAACATAGATTTTCTTGAACTTTAAGCCCTTTTCCTCCATTGAATGGAGGTTCATGAAGCAAAGATCGAGTGTCGATTCTTTCAGGACTTACCGTTCCATATCTGTTCTTGTCCTGATTTCTCACTGGAAAATCAAGAAACGCGCGAACTTCCTCTGCTGACCTGGCTGAATCCCCAGGATGCCGGTCCCTGGGAATCCCATCGCCAGGTGTTCCACTGGAATGGGAAGGTAGCCAATTCCCAATCTTGATATCGTATTGATCATCCACTTTGGTTCTCTTACACGTGTCATGTAACACTGCGTCACCAATTAGTGGTAGGGTAGTCTCCCAGCTATCCTGCGTCTTTGATGTGATTTGTGTCTCGGTATATTCAGCATCCCACTCATTCTCAATCATTTTTTCATTATCTGTATTATTTCCCTTTCTTTTGGCATCTTGGGGATTAAAATTTTGATTCTCTTCCTCATCTGATGTATCCCACTCTCCGTCTGTTTTCGTGGGACTGCTGCCGTTCTTTTCAGACTGCCAGCTGGCCTCTTCTCTCATATGGCCATGAGGAAAGCGGTTATGATTTTGACCTTTGTGGAATTCGACCGAGATGCTCTCTCCAATGCTCTTAGCAGCCCAAGCCGTTTGCCGGTGGTTGTATTTCGACTCTTCTAATATGGATGACTGTTGACCCCTTGTTTTTGAGAGGCCTTGATTGCCATTTGCTCGATTGTTCTCTCTTCCATAGTCACACGAGTTGAGAGAATCATGATGATGCCACTGGCCAGTGGGCTGTATTCGCAAGTTAGGTGAGATTATGTAACAATACTCCTCTATGTCGTTATTAGCCCTAAGCTCCTTGCTGTATTGTATGCGATCTGTGCTTGTAACATTGAGCATTTCAGAACAAGTAAACTTGCAAATGTCCATACGAGCTGGAGTTTCGAAAGAATGAATATCAACTGAAGTCCTTATGGACGAATCGACCATGCACTGGTCAATATTACCTTGAGCTTCCAGTGCATTGTGCTTAAACCTTGGAGGGCAAGAGTTCTGCTCGTTTAGTAGCGAGAGAGATTGCTGTTTGTGTTGGCGCAAATCTGGGTCATGCCGACTGTTCTTTCCAGTTCCTTGTGCGGCTATATGTTGTATGTTGTACTCACACGGTCCTATTGGTGGACTCAAAGCAGATACTCTCGCCTCTTGTCGATATCGGTGCTCTCCTTTGCCATAGCTGTATTCTGGCCTGGAGATTACACTATCCTTCGATCCATCAAGTGTCGTCCTCCGATTAGCCAATCTGTATTTACTTCCGACATTTGGAAGGAGATCTTCAGGCGGCGATCGGATTTTATTTTCCAACCCAGTCGTAGCTCCGCTCATACTTTGACAGACCAGTGGGCTGCAGTCTAGAGGAGATGTCGCGGACTCTGGCGACAAAGACCCGTCTGAGATGGCGTCAAATAGAGACTCTTGGCTGTTTCTGCGGTGAAAGCATCGTAGTACGTAGACCTCGATCGATCCAAGGTGATTAGAGCAGCTCGATGTCTCGGGGCTAGCGCAAGATGTAGTATGCACTACGGATGAAGCGTAAGCTCTAGCTATAATCAAAGCTGTATACACATCTTGTATATGAACCTTACCAGTATCGAGAGGCGCAAAACTCCACGCCTTGCCCACGCACTCGCCTGTTGGGAGATACTCCTCCTTCTGGCGGACTCTGAACTCCACAGAGGCTCTTCGTTGGGAGGCGTCAGAAGTAACAGCACACGCATCAGGAAGTGAAAGGCCACATCTGTTGCGGTTACATTGGTACAACCCATCGATAAAGACAAACATTGACAAGCCTTCAAAGATGAAACAATTCGACTTCAAACTGATAGCAAAGGGTGTTGAGCCGGGAGGAACTGCGATATAACTCTCTACGACCCTATCTCCGTAGGAGACCGCGTATTCATTAAATGGACTTTTCTCTGTACCTATCTGTTCGACATGGCAGATTAGATTTTGAAGAGTCGGCATTTTGAATGTTAGAAGGTACTAAAGAATCAAGTCACAAGTCAGTAGAAGGATCCTGAGTTAGTCGAAGACTTTTCCTCGTATCTTGTCGGGGTTTTGAAGCAACCAAGGTCATTAATACTGGAAATTTATACTTTTGGATGAAAGGCGAATTGTCATACCTGATGATGGTGAATATGAAGGAGACTGGCGGCTTGAAGTTCACAATGTGAATGGGAATGTAGTTTGACAATTTCATCTGCAATGCTCTGGAAGTTCTTCAACTATGACTTGCAACGGGTATTATCCCAGTTGACAACTATGGAAGTGATAGGAATTTTAAAGGACCAGAAGGCCGTTTTGTAACTGATGGTTGAGTCAACTGGACAAAGAAAAAAAAAGAGATGCGTACATCAAAAGTTTGAATCATGTGAACAAGAAGGGAAAGGAAATAAATGTATAACTGACCAAGATAATTGTTAAGTGAAGAAAATAGATAAATTTAAAGCTAAATGTTGACCAGTTGATTTGTGTGGTCAATACTAGGTAATCTCATAGGATCAGCTGAAGTAGATATCTGCCATCTCTTTTATAAAGCATAAAGCTAAATCTGAAAACCTGAGAGTGACAAATTTTACTCAGCACATATGATATACATTATTAGGTTGAAACAATCAAATGCCTGGTGCTCTGGAGGGTCAAGTAAAAGCTGCAGATGGAGTGAGTAGCAAGAAGTAGAATGTCAATAATCATCTAACTGAATCAGAAATTGTGGCACCATTATCATTTAGGATCAAGTTAATGCACACTGCTAAACTAGGCTGGACACCTTTAATGAATTAAGATCTCTGGCTTTCATCACATTTGGTATTAAGATTCCCTGGTCTATGCCAAGGACTTGTAACTTCAGGCATACTTTAAGGCAATTTACTTTCCAGGCAGGCTTCGCACTCATATTCCTTGCCGTGCATATTCTTGTTACAGGTAGTCTTTATCATCTACTCCCAATGTGGGCCTCCTACCCATATTCCACCATATTCTTTTTTTTTTGCTTTTTGCTGTAACTCTTTGCTGATATTTAACATGCTTTCCCCTTTTTTTTTAGGTCAAAATCACATGGTAGTATGCAGCAACAGAAGTTAACGATTTCACAATACGGAGATGACAGAAGAAATAAAATGGAGAAGAATGGAAAGAAATGGAGAGAGGAAGGGGTCGAAAGAACTCAGTTAGAGGCTGTTGTAGGCAGCTGATTTCTGTGACTTTCCTTTACCATCCACAGTGCTGATCCCTTGATAACCTACAGAATATATCCATGGATCTCCATCACATACTCTGTACAGTGTGGCCGCCACTTTCCCCACTTACTCCCCCCACCCACCAACCACCCTTCTGGTTCCAGACCTCTAGTCCTTTACAACTCTTGTCCATGCCCAGGCGGGCCATTATTTTACTCCATCCATGCCCTGTCAAAACACCAAGCCCCAAACTTAGCTACAGGTAATCTACGGTCTACTCCATATGGCATATGTCAACCACTTAAATTTGAAGATCTTTTTGATCATATCATCTTGTCTTCTTTTACATGTGTACCTGGTTAATGGAATAATTCTCGGTATGTTCCCATTTTTACCTGTGTATGAACACCCACCTATTCATCACGTTTACGTCAGCTTCACATGTCCCGCCAACTCCCAACAGTAGCCCATCTGCGATGTTATGCATTTCTGAATGGGACTCCAGTTTGTCTTGCTGAATCATAAGCTTAGACTTATTTCGGATAAAGGGAGTTTACTTCAGCACATCTGAATGGCACTGTATTTTATTTCCTGACCCTTTCCCCCTTTCTTTGACAGGCCCCTTTTCGATCCACCTACTTTGTTACTCACACATCTTGCTGGCTCAACAAATCTGGATTGTTCTGCCTATTGACCTTTGCTTGTCTGTCTAGGAAGGTGCTAGAATCTTTGCGTTCTCGTTTTCGGGTATTTTGATAGGAAATGCCTGCATAGCTTGACCTTTCGCCAGGAAATCATCATTGGCATTGGGCGTTCCCGTACGGGTCTTGGTTTTCCTTCTGCACATACTCAGTCAATGCTGAGGGACACCAGCTTGCCGAAAATCACCCGACTTCATCGTACGGTTGTTGATGATGCTTTTTTTGGTTTAATCCCATCGTCCTCCACTGGGTCATGCTCGATTGAGGTGATCTTTCTTTCTCCCGAACCTTGACTCCTTCTCTTTTAAGAAGGAGATTAACCAGCGTTGGCAAATGGACAATAAATCTCCTTACCGGGTACGGAGGTTCCTGCCAGAGCCTATCGAAACCTCGTCGAGGTCTAGTAAACGCCATGTCCCCGAAGTTCCGGAGATCTGTCAAGTATCTCTTGGACAATCTAAAAGAGTGAATGATGACGATCTACGACGTCTGGGACAGCGCGATATTGCTTGTGAGGTTGCTTTTGGTCCAGTGCATTCACTTCTCAACGCCCAGAAACATGAGCCACAGCCTTCAGAAGTCTCGAGGATAAAGAGAAGATTCTTACCACAACCTACAGAGACATCTACCCGTAGCTCTAGGAATCATCCAGCGATATCCAGAGCAGAGGATGGTAGTAAATTTGTGAAGACACCACCTCCGGAGTCGGTACGCACACATGACATGTCGCCTACAGAGTCTGGTCCGTCGACCAAACCTCCAGCTCTACCGCAACACATAGAGACAAGTCCCATGGCCTCCAGATCGTCGTTGCAGCAGCATCTTCAGACTTCGACTGAACCGGATTTTTTGAATCGTCCAGCAAGAGAATCGAGCAGAGACAGGGGTGGGAGTAAGCCTGTGAGGAGGTTTCTTCCAGAGCCGATAGAGTCGATTAAACTGAGCAGGCGCCAAGGACTTTGTAGCTCTGGAAATCCAGACGATGGGAATTCGACCAAATCGACGAATCCTTCCAACGTTTCTCCCAAGAGGAATACTCCTCGAAAGTTCGCCCCTCAACTTATAGAGACTGCAAAGCGCTCGTTTCGAAAGGGAGAGGCTAGGGCTACGCTGGCTGCAAGTGGCGAAGAATTGCCAGAGTACACTAACAGACTAAGGCATACCCCGCTATCTGGTATATCATATGAGCCGTTGGCTGAGAGTGAAGAGGCTATTTCTCGACCGCCGGAATCACGATTTTCATATGCAAGCCTTCTACGGCGACAAGAGGAGAGGAGACACTCGTTTCGCGTGCCAGACTTGCCAGCTATCCCATCGAATAGTAGCGAAGGCTCTGAAGGCTCCGACGTGCCTTCTCTTTCGACTTCGCCATCTACGCCATCTGATGAGAGCTCCAAGCGTTCGAAGATAAAAGATCAGTTTCGGGAGAGTTGTGATGAGCGTTTCTCAGGATATCTCCTCTCTCTAGCGGCACGCGCTGCTGAAAAACAGTTGAGAGACCAGGCTCTGGCTGCATTTCCGAATGAGCAGGTTCATCAACCTGTTTCCCACTTTGCCATCGATAGAGAAGAGGAAGAGTCGGATGGTGAGGATCAAAAAGTTGAAGTCGTCCTACGTGATATCAAGGATGACATAGTTTCTTTTCGACGGGAGTCTATCGCTGATCTGCCATGGGAACTCGAACAAATGCGTCGGCATAAAGAGGAAGCGGAACTGAGAGGTCGCGAACAGAAAAATATAGATGTTGGTGAATCAAGGTTTTCCGCGGCGGCTATAGCGGCGCGGCGAGCTGTTAACAAAGCAGATCATACTTCTAATGCGACTTTCCTTGGGGGATGGCAGAGGGATGTGGGTTTGGCGCAGATGAAACATGCTGCCAGTCCACCGATGCTGGGAAGTGACCTAGTCTTTCCATTCAGCCTTTCCCCCCAAGCGACCCAATGTGAAAACGATCAAGAGTTGGCATCTCACCAGGAATGCGACGGTAGAGAAGATGGAAAATCTCCAAGACTCTGGTGCGCGAGTCCTCGTATTGAACATGAAGATGGGGCTGGCTTATGGAAGGGATTGTGCCGGAAGGACGAGGAGATTAGCCAGTCGTCATCGAAACGTTTCAGATCCGGAATTGTGACACCAAATCCTGATATTGATGGGGAATCTTATCTAAGTTTGAATAACGCGGCTTCCTATAGTCCGAGCGATCAACTTATAGCGCATCCCGAATCAGAATCCTCTCACGATCACACGGATAAGATGCTGAGTCTTGAGGAGGAAATAGATCGAGAATTCCATGATGGGTTTGTTACCCAGGTCTATAATTATCTTTCCCTCGGATACCCATCTTTGGCCCGCTACTACGACTATGAACTCAGCAAGATCTCCGGCATACCTGTTGACGTTCTCAGGCGTGATGACTTGCGCGCTGATGCCAAGGGCTATGTCGGTGTTCCAGAGGGTGTTGGGGTGAGTGAAGAAGGCGTCACAGGAGGTAAGTGTATGCGATGGATGGCCTTGCGCTTGTATATACGGGAATGGGCGAGACAACAGCCAAGAATGGCTGGGAATGACAGTAGTCTTGACACTTGGGGAGTTCGGGAACGCAAGGGAAGCTGGGCTGTTTGAGCCCTGTGTCATACTCATAGATTGCTTCTGTCTTGTGCTGGCATTCTTAGGGTCATGATTTAGAAATCGCTTATCCTCACAAGGTGTTTTGAGGATCGCCGGGGATGGATGGCTGCACTACTATATCTTGTACGTTGATTTAATGTTGATAACATCATTTTTCTTGATGTTCAGTGACCACTACTATAAGTGCGTCGATTTTGCATATACCGCTTTTTAACAGTGTAAATAATCTATTTGTTAGAAGTCCTAGTGATGTTCATCGATTATAGATTACAGGGCATACAGCCACATGGTGTCATGAGAGAACCTCATGGCATTCCTTTTTTGGTTGAGTCTGCAACGGTATGATTTCAACCATATGGCGAGGGTATGATGAGGGCCAACCTGCTCTTATGCTAGAGGATGCAAGTTGTAAAGGCTTAACACAAGTTTTCTTTTTAGAATAGGAGTTAGGATAAAGGGATTGAAGCACAACGAGTCATACATTACTGCAGCCAAGGAACTGAAATGGTTGTTAATACCTGTAGAGGGAAGGGCCCAAAGTAGCCAATCCCTGAGAAAGAGGCACAATCCTTAAAGGCCTCGCTTCACTCTGCTGATTTGAAGCAAAAATACCTAGCCTATACCAAAGGCTTACTGATACTACGGAGTATAGCGTTGCAAACTCAGCCAAAGGATGATGTGAAATACGGAGTAGTAGTTAGTACACAGCTCTGTTGATTAAGAATGTAATAATACAGATCCATAATGCAGATTAACTAACACCGATTTAGCCTGTGCCGTGTCTTTGATTCTTCCCTCTATACACTGACGCAGTCATCTACTTCAGTCTGAAGGAACCAGCAGGTAGGTATTCACCAAGGCCTGGGAACCTAATATTGAAAGTAAAAAAAGGCCAAATTGACAATACCCCTGTTTCTCTTTTTGTTTGGAAAATTATGTATCGCTTGAGTCTACGTATATTCCCTAAACAGACAACTTACTAACCTCAAAGTCCTCCTCGTCCTTATGGTGACCGTTACCGTCTCTGTCTTCCGTCGACGAGTCCGCTGAAGATCCAACCCTCATGCTTCCCCTTCTCGCTCTTTCATGCATTAACCCAGGGAAGATCTTTTGCTCTGGTAAGTTCGCAGAACCCACTACTGCGGTTCCAGCGTTCCCACTTGCACCGACTGATGCATGTGGCGGTGGAAGATTTTGACCGGAAGTGACTAGAGAAGAGTACCCTGGCTGAAGCTCCGGCATCATGCTGTGGCTTCCCGGGATACCATTAGCTTGGGCGTAAATGGTGTTTATCTTCGGGTCGTGTGTAAGAGGTGATGATTGAACGATTCTACGATGAAGATGATATTCGGCTGGGATCGTAGGATTTGATACTGCTGAATTGAAGCCTGAAGCCGATATTGTGCTTGCAGGGCACGCAGCTTCCGTAGCATTGTTGCAGAGAACATTAGAAGGAGGTCCTGCAACCGATGTGTTTGAAAGAGTACCAGACGTATACGATGAATATCTCTCAATCCTACAATACGTGCGCGTTAATAAGGGGGCATCTTTTCTCCGGATCCCACCCACAAAAGGCTATAACTTACAAAGATAATTCCCCAACGAGAGTCTCGTGTCTAAATGCTTCCCGAAGATCCGGGACATTGCTCTTGGCAACGTTGTTCCCTGCGACTCCGGGCAAGTGGCATTGTTCACCAAGCCACCTTTGCTTGAGAGCTAGCTCGAAACCGCTTTGTTCAACAGAATGTTTAGCTAGTTCACACATGTCAACAGCGCTAAGCTTATATATCTGCGCTGCAACCGCGTATTCTTCGATCAACGGTTCTTTTGTGAAGGCAAATTGTAATGGATCGTCCGTTGAAAGAGAGACGTTAAGCCCTTTCCTGAAGAAGCTGGCAAAAGGGTTTTTGTCATAGGTCAGGAAGAGCGCGTTGTTACTCAGCGGTGACATGGCAATACCAATCTGGTCGAGATAGAAGAGATATTGAAGCAGAGGGACTTTCCGAAGCTGAATGCCATGACTGATGCTGTGACAGCATAGGAACCCAGCAGCGAGATGGTCGGGATCCCCAGCCTCACCACAATGCGGTCTTAAAACAAACGTGTTAAAACCGCGGCGCTTCCGCCAGAAATTTAGGGATGCCATGTTTGCGAACATGAAGTAGATCCAGTAACTGTAAGGAGGATTTTGTTTCGTGTTCCACTCCCTCGGGATTGGGTATTTCTTGTAGAGCCGACGCTCTGCTTTGCTCTCATCATCGACGCTGTCGAAGCCAACAACGCGTTGCAAGAAGATATGGAGCTTGGGATGGCTGCGAGGATCTTTGGTTACTTCAAAAAGAGGTTGGAAAACGTTCGTGATAACCTCCTCGAAATTTTGCATCATGCCGCTTGACTTGTACACATCGTAGAGTCGTGGTACCTGGATCAGCCAGCGAATATTGGGGGAGAATATTTTATTATCTACCACCCATGCTGCCAATTTGTCCCACTCGTCCATCGACCTCCCGTAGATGGAGATGCGCCATTCCGCCATTTGATACTTGCTTGATTCTAAATCTGATATCACCTCCTTCGTGATCTCCGCTAAATAGCGCCCCTTGATATAGTTATCCGTTTTGAGAAAGATCTCACGCAGACGGGATTCGCCGACAGGATTGTATTTCAGATTGAATTTGTCAAATCGATGAAACGAGTCTTTATGTGCCTGCTCCACTTAGTATCCAAAGCATAAACTCTGCGAGTGCTAGAAGACTCACATGCATATCGAGCGTATCGATACTTAGGTCATAAGCCGTCAAGTTAATGCTCTCAAAGACCTCCTTCAGTGTCAAATGCTTCCCGTCTCTAAATAAGACAACCTCATCTGGCGACTTCTTCATCTTGCTCTTGATGAACCTTAAAAGATGCTTTTGGTTCATGCAAGCTGAATGGTGAACATGGGTATCAACCTTCCGAACATTGTAAAAATCTCTATGCGGCACTTTCTTGCTATCTGCTAATTCTTGATACTCATTTAACAAGGTGTGTAGTTGGAACTTGCCTTCAAGGTATGACAGACGCTTGAAGGCAAAGGACTTAGCTGGGCCGTCCGTGGATACATCGGTGATTGTGTCCAAGTCCATATAAAAATCCCTCAGGGACGGAATCTGAACGATCGGCTGATTGCGGTCCGCGGCTTCATCGCTCTCGTACACTTGATAGACGCTCGTCCCATCTAGTCGGAATACGAGGTCTGATTCTCCTGGGAGAGGCATGAGATCTGCCATGTCAAAATCTTCCCCAATGTCTTGGCCCATCTTCCTCCGTTTGCGCACTCGAGGAGGCGAGTCGTTGACATTGTCAGGCCCTGGAGAAAGTCCGAGACTCGACACGTTCCCATTTGGCGGGGCGGACACATTGTTGTTCAAGCGTTCTTTGTCTTCATCCCAGGAAGGGTCGGGTGGTGGTGGATAAATCTTCCAGTTAGGCTCGTCCTTTGGATTACTTCCTGGCCCTTGCAAGGACAGTTGAATATATTTGTGCCGTCTTTCGAGGAGACTTCGTATCTTACGACACACGATGTTCAGTTCTGCTGTGACAGCGTCGTCACTTGATCCAAAGCCCTCGACACCTTGCCCGATTCCGATTCCAGTTCCTGTTCTATGGATATCCTGTGAAGATAAAACATATGGTCTGTGCTCATGTAGAAGCCCCGGATGTAGTGCATGGTTTCGAGGCGATTGATCAGCTGCAAGACTTTCATGATGCATACGAATGTAGGAGGAATAATTGGAGGTATGCGTCGATGGTGCATTCTGAGCAGAACCATCAGGTGTGACTGTTGCCGTATCTTGAGCACAGGTGGAAGATGTTTGACCTGGATTGCTCATTCGAGATGCTATGTTTGCTGTCCAACTCGGTGCGACATCTTCTCCCTTATGAGAGATCGTGCGATTGGCCATGGCTGCACTCTGGAGAGATTCGCCATCATGGTTTCTCGATGTCTGTCGATGTCTCTGATAAAACAGTTTCGCTTCTGCATGGCTCATTGACTTTTCATAGGCGTAATCATAAGTGGGTGTTCTTTGCTGTCTATCCCTGGGAAGGATGTCTTCTGCTAACTCGTTGGAAGATGCAGAATCGTGCCCGTCGTCATCAGTCTCCTCAGTTTGACATTCTCCTTTTATAACCGACGGTCCGCTCTCGAAGACCTCTCTAATGGTGTCCGTGTCATTTTCCAAGTGTGATTGACTTGTCAAAGAAGCTTCCTGCTCGGGTGAGTTTCGAAACGGACCGGGGGATTGAACACACGGGTCAGACTTTGTCGAACTCATTATGGGGAGTGGCGACGCTCTCTGGGATGTAATCAAGCCTGTTCAACGAAGGTTTCTCATCCAGAAAGGCTCCTAGAAACAAACTTTCGTTTGTAGACCTCGGGACTCCCAAACTAATCAAACACGTGGTGCGGAAGGACGTGTGTAGTTCGGCATTAGGAATGCTCGATAAGGAGGATTTTGTAAAAACACCTTAAGTGGCATCGCACAAATTCTCTGACCATGTTGTAGAGAGACCAGGAGTGGAACTGGCTCTGCTAGGTTTTGAACCGAAACACATCACCTACTAGATGAAAGCGACCCTTTTCGGTCTTGGCCATCTCGACCTGTGCGTTGATTCGTACTGCCTTTCGGAACAGCTAAATACATCATGTAGGTTGTTATGGTCTACCCAGACTGCCCCAACAAAGGAATATCCACATTAAAAATAAGTTTATTTAGGACCTTAAGGGCATGCCATTATGTAAACGACACTGCAGATATATAGCGGCAACCGGAACCTCATTTGACCGAACAGAAACAGAATGCACATTTCTCTTGGCAACAAGCCGTGAAAATGATGAGAATTAACCGGCCTCAAGGCAGCAGGTGTATCTCATTTTGAGGACTTGACTTATCTGATACCTCAATGATTGTCGGCTTTACTGCTGACAGTCCTATATCCTGACGTGTACCAAATAGGATGATGGTTCTGGGATCAAGGGCACAGGAATCAGATGTCAAGATCTGTGATTATAACGATATCTTGTCAGCGTTAGAGATCAGGACAATGATAGATGGTATGATCTCCGAGAATGAATTAGAAGTTGGATAAGGCAAAAGCCGACAGATCCTATCTTCGAACCTTGCTTGTTCCCGAACTCGAATTGAAGGCAAAAGATCAAAAGGGAGGGAAAAAAAGGAGTCTATCTCATGTTCGTAGGGAAGGTTCGTTATAGAAAAAAAATAAGCCAGACCAGCCAAAATGACTTTAATTCCCCTTTTCCTTTTTTTTCTATTTGGAGCAAAAGGGGGGCTTTCTGGAACTTGACCTTGGTCAATAATAACCACGCCAAATCTCGACACAGGCCTGAACGCTGGAGTTAGAGGCTCCACAGCTAAACAAGACTAACCGACTAACTTAGGGCGGACTATTAGGAGAAAACGGCAAAAAACCAATTTTCAAATTTTTCTGCCGGCAGAACTATTATTAGTTTTTAGTTGGTTCTTACCACAACTAACTACTACTAGGCCTTACAACCCCTAGTTATTAGGCCTCACGGCCCCTAACTACTAGGCCTTACGAAGCCTAATTACTCAGGCTCATGGTACTTAGTTAGGTATTATGTGCCTAATTATAAAGCCTTAGAGTAACTAATTGCTGGGTATTATAAGCCTAAGAAGTAGGCCTTATAAGCATAGATTATTAGTCCTTTTAGGCCCTAGTAATTAGTTTCTATAAGGCTAAATAACCAGGTGCTATAAAGCCTAGTAATTAGGCATTGTAAGGCCTACTAATTAGGCTCCGAGGCCTATAACTAGGTGCTTAGGAACAAAAGTAATAGTATGTTAATAAACTAGTTATATTATAGTAGGCGGTAAAATTGACGGTGAAGGGACGAAAAAAAATTTTCGTTTTTGCCGTTTTCTCCTAATAGTCCGCCGTACTAACTCCAAGGGCCACAATTTAACAGTCGTTGCTGCAGCGAACGAGATGAAGCATTATAGAAAGGTGGTTCATATAGTATTAGCAGTAGTGGCGGCAGTGACCCATAGCCAGGTAATAGGTATGGGTAAGAGATGTGAGACTTATATGGTTGATAATGTGCTAGGTACACAGTACCAGACATGGTGAGCTATGCATTGATGGGGAAGGGGGTTATATGCTGTTTATATAGAGAATTCTGCAAACCTGGCTGTGGTTATAGATAGCCATATCCTGTATGAGAGGCAGAATAGTAAGGGCTTATACTAGGTGATGGTGGTTGATATGGCCCTTGCACATAGGGGAATAGTACACTAAATAAAGAATGTCTATACTGGCCTGGTGATTGATAAGAATACACAGGAGGACCATCAGAAGACATACAGTATTCTTTTTAGGTGTTACCATGTATAAACTTGGACATCCATGTTGCCCAGTATAGCATAGAGATTGTATATATCATCAAGCTATAAGGAATTGTCTCAAAGAGAGCCTTTGCAGCATTTAGATTAGGGTAAAAAAAAAAAAGGCATCTCTGGCCACTCTGCTCACCAGTATATAACAACATTATAGACTAGACTGAGGACATTAGTATGCTTTGCTGCACAGCCTCAGACAACACCTTTAAATCCATAAAGCCTAGAGTTGTTTTTGAAACTGTTACAGAGAAACAATTCCTTCTGAAACTTCTCTATTAATGGCTTGATTTTTGTATTAAAAACCTACTTATTATTATTATTATTCTTCCATTTTAGAGAGCGTTTTTCAGTCAGAGACTATGCACGCTCTGCCTTCCACCTAGGCAGTAGGGCTTAGTAGCTAATATCTATATACAGGTGGGTTATGCTATAGTCCAGTCAACAGTGGGAACATTCTATGTGGGACAGAAATAGGGAGTAAGAGACAGGCAGTAGTATAATGTAAAGAAATCAAATGTTAAGGGATAGTAGGTATGTATAGGTGGATTTGGCAAAGATAAAGAAAAAAGGAAGAAAAAAAGGGGAGTCAGGATAGGAGAGGCGGCTTAATAAGCACGATTAGGCAATCTATGCCTAGTAAGCCCAATCTGCCAAAGGGGTTGTACTAAAAAATCAGCATCAATAAAAAGGGACTTTTCTATGCCTAAAGCATACAGGGTCATCTCCCTACTAAACTGCCTAGGGAAAATAGCTGAGAAGATTATAGCTAGGAGACTTTCTACCCTAGCTGAGTCATCTCGCCTACTATACTATGACCAGGTAGGGGGTAGGCAAAGAAAATCAGCTATAGATGCAGTCATGTCTCTAGTTCATGATATTCAGTCTGCTAAACATAGAAAAGAGATGACTACTACCCTATTTATTGATGTCAAAGGGGCTTTTGACCATGTCTCTACAAATCAATTACTCAGAGTCTGTATTAGGCTAGGGTTACCATATAGCCTAATTAGTTGGATCTCATCATTCCTATCAGATAG
>NW_013563130.1:0-3213 GCF_000968595.1 Rasamsonia emersonii CBS 393.64
CAAGCTGTCGAATCCAGCGAATAATTGCCTTCTCTTGCTGGTCATCTAATACCTTATTGCGCGGGATTTTGGCGGTTCTTGGTGGCCGACCCTTGAAGCGTTCGTGAAGCCGTTTGCGAGGCACGTCGAATTCTCGCGCCAACGCAGAGATATTTGGCTTTTTTTGTACATGAAGCCTTTTTTAAGGCCTCCTGGATTCGGGATTCGATTTTATCTGGCGATTTTGGCATTGTGGTGAGGTAGAAAATTGATGAAATATTCAAAATTGGACGTTGTGGTCAAAATGGACGTTACGGTGCAACGCACCAACACGGGACGATGTTGGGGCGGGAGCACGGGTAGGTAGTAATAAGCAAGATTCAGTCAGTCCCCTGTCTACGACGGAGTACTCCGTAAGTACATGTACCTAGGAACTGGACGTTGTTCGTTGATTGATTGATGATTTAATTATGATACTCCCTCCGCAATACTCCACTCCACTTCATTTCATTCATTTCACAGGGTACAGACTACTGACTACCGACCGTAGCATTTGCTGGCTGCTACGTTACGTTTCAAGAACAATAATTTTAATGTCAATGCTAATGTTGATGTTATCGCTAATAAAAAAAGGGTAAAAAAAAGTATAACGAGTCTGCATTTGCCATGTGGCTAGCTGGCTGGCTGGGTGATCGTCGTTCCGTGCCGCTGGTTTATCGTAAGGTTTGCGAATAGCATTACGGAGTAGTCGTTGTTAGTCGTTAGTAGTAGTAGATAGTAAGAAGGTAAGGAAAGGAATACGGGGCATATTCCGCTGTAGGCGATGCTGTCTGTCATCATAATATCCAATAACAGTAGTAATAGCAATAAAAAAAAATAAAATAATAACCATGCAGCTTGACTTTTTTTTTATTTTAATTACCCATTAACCATTATTATGAACCATAATGGAGAAGAAGAATTAATTCATTGGATCAAATATTAATTAATTAACTGACGGTTCATCTCACGTGTGAACAAGACAGGGAATCGAATCCTCTGGATCAAGGATGGATGCTCCTGATAACCGCCTGCAAGAAAAATGAAAAAAAAAAGGAAATACCACACACACCGCACATTATAATAAAAAATGTGTCTGCCTAGAAT
The DNA here is from genome assembly GCF_000968595.1 of Rasamsonia emersonii CBS 393.64. Lineage (NCBI taxonomy): Eukaryota > Fungi > Ascomycota > Eurotiomycetes > Eurotiales > Trichocomaceae > Rasamsonia > Rasamsonia emersonii. Next base: position 1,126 of record NW_013563130.1, read on the forward strand.
TCTACGAGAGAGTTTACGCAGCCTGCTGCTGCTTGCTGGCTGCTTGCTGCTGCTAGCTGCTTGTACTCCGTCGGACTCCGAGTGCGGCAGCGGAAGGGCGGATAGATAATCTCACCGACTAATAACTACCTAATAGCGTACAGTACATCAGTACGGAGTACAGTAGTAAGACTGTAGGTGTATGTCGCGCAGAGATCCACATACTCCGCTCCGTACATGATACAGGAGTTTGTGCGGTGCTTGGCCTTGGCCTTGGCTTTGGCAAGAACAAACAAAGCCACTGTTTTACAATTCTTTCTTTCTTTCATGGGAAATAAGAGTAACGTTACACGCTGGGATGGGAACTGTGGGAACTGCTGGAACTGCTGCTTGCGTCACCGGAAACTGATTGCTAAAGCTGAAGCTCACAAATAAGCTGTGTATGAGAAAAGAAAAGAAAAGAAAGACAAGAAAGAAAGACGACGTGCATGCATGCTCTTGGCACGCAGATGATCTTGATCTTTCCACACCGAATATCCTATCCTATAATAAAGATGACTGACTGACTGAATTTTGGTTCCTTACAGGGAGTACGGAGTAGTAGGATGATACTGTCATCACCCACCTGTCAAGATGATATCGTCGATCTGCTTCTCCGCAGTACTAGCCCTCCCTGAGACTAGGTAAGCTGCACGGTCATGGGCCTGCACCAATGGAGATAACTTTCCCTTAGCTCGGGCTGGCCATTCTCTGCGATATACCTATCTGCGTAGGCGGTCGGCCGGTGGCATCTGCACGGTTTGGTTACGCGCTCCATCATAGTACAGCAGACAGCATACGCATACAGCAAGCATACAGCACAAGCTGTATGGTGTACTCCGTATGGGACCGCATTGCCCGACTCACATTCCATCGATGTGATCTGTGCTACTGTAGATCGATCGTCTCCAGACTCCAGACTCGGTTCGTATCTTTTGCTCCTTGATTGTGGAACCGCACATTCGACAAGTCGGCCACCAAGACGGAACCTCCGTAGTCTGTATGCTGTTGTAAGCGAACGAAAGCATTCAAACCCTGCAACAACGCGAAAGGCAGACCTAGAACGGCAAAAGCCCAGCCATGCCCATTGCCGGCTGTTCTTTCTCCCTGGTGTCACGGACGGTACACCCATCCACTACGTCGCGGGCGGTGATCTGCGCAGTCGCCATGTGTCGCGACAAGGCCATAGGTTGCAGTCGCGCCCAATTTTGGGGATCCGGTGGGTCGCCGACTTTAAGTGAGTCGAAATCCGCACCCGCAACCGCAAGCGGCGAGTCTGTTGTCGAGTCGAAGTATTCTTATTCGGCACTTTAAACCAGCGACGCCAAAGCACCGCTTCCCACGGAACGCCCACGCGCTCAGCAAGGCCGGCTCCAGGCCTGCCAAATTCCAGGGCGTCTGACTGGCTGGGACTCATTCCTCTGAGCAAGGAGCGTGGGATGGACGGATGCCAGGTGGCATCCGCCATGCCATGCAGCGGCATTAGCAGTTAGCAGGCGCGTCTGCAAGGAGGACGTCGGGTGGAGTTGCCTCGGACCCCCCTGGAGACGATCGCCAGCGCTGCCACGTGAAGGAATTGTGGCACTGGATCCTGTAGGCGGCCTCCGCGTGTCTGGCCTGACCGTCTGAGCAGAAGACGGGCGAAGTCTAAGAGTTATCACTTATAACTTAACGCGATCGCTGAGGGCCAGCACATTTCTAATTACAGCGCCTGGTCCGTGCTACGATCCTGTCCTGAGATGCGATAAGAACGATGGGCAGCGCGCATGACAGTCTGAGGCTGGCGCCGGCGCCCATCTCACTAACAGCGATCGCTGCTCTCAACGTGCTTTTCCTGTCCGATGCCGAGATTCTTCATCGAGCCACGGGACTTTTCAGTAGCGCGTTCCAGCAGCTACAAGCCTACAATTTCGAGCAAGTGGCGGTTGGGCCCACTTCCTTTTTCGTGACTGCTGCTGCGTTTGGCCACCGATCTGATCCCCCGTTTGGGCAATCCACGTTACCCAACCTCCCCCCTTGGGTCGGAAGATGAGACAAGGCCGAGTGGCGCCTGCACTGCAGTCCTCGATT
>NW_013563129.1:0-1604 GCF_000968595.1 Rasamsonia emersonii CBS 393.64
TAGCTTTTCCTTACTCGCGCTCAATTCAATCCATTCAACCTGAGTTACTAAGATACTTACTTTGGGGGTCAGTAAGACTTCTTACTACTAGTGGTATACTTCGGTATAGCTCTAGTAGGCGTTGCCTCTGACCTAGTCGTTATCGTTCTTGTTCACCTGAAGCACCCCTATCGTGTATCTTTGCGAGACCCCATTATATCGCGAGAAGTCGTTCGAGGAAGAGCCCTTCGCCAGGTAGGCCGTTGTCTCGAGGAAGAGGAGACCCGGGTCGGTTAGACCGTCGCGTGCTCGTGAACGACACAGAGTCAAGAAGACTCCTTGATCCTTCCCTAACCACCATCGTTAAGTATCGACGACTACGGTTGGACCCAACGCGTAACAATACCTTAGATTCCCTAAGGGCTAATAATGCCCCTAATCCCTTATTTTTATGGCTTAAAAGCCTAAATTATAGCTATATAGACCTATAAGAGGCTATATATATAATAATAAATTAAAATAACCTAGAATTAATTAAATTCTTACTATAAATAGCCTTAAGGGGATTTAGTAAAGGCAAATAGCCTATAAGAGACCCTATAGCTTTATCTCCTACTCCTATAAGACCCTAAGATAATTTAGTAGCCTACCTGTTACTCTTTAAAGGCTTTAAGAATAATTTATTAAAATATTAAACCCCTAAACTATTATAGTATATGGTTTAGATTAATAATATAGTCTTATCTATTACTAAATAAATTGTTACACGCTGGGCTGACCTAAGTCACCGATACTTAACGTTGGGTGGTTAGGGAAGGTTCGCAGATCCAATCCAGGATCCCCAACAGTGATCAACTCCAAGTGGACTCGACACAAGTAATCGGGGTCTTCGGATAAGAGAATGCACAAGTGACTAGGTCAGGGCAACGCCTACTAAAGCTATACCAAAGGTATACCAATAGTAGTAAGATGTCTTACTGACCCTCCAAGTAAGTATCTCAGTAACTGTGATTGAGATTGAGCGCGAGGATAAAAGAATAGATACATGACGGCGGGAAAAATGCCCCTTTTATGTTCCCTCCTGATTGTACCATTCTGTATACCTCCTTTGGTATTTCCCGTGGTATGTTGTATACCATCCCTATATACCTTCCATGGTACCTTTTGTGGTATATTGTATACCATTTCTCGTAGTCCTCATGGTATATTGTCATTTGACTCCCCAAATCCTTGTGTTATGAGCCAACAGGAGATAACGCTGTCCAACACAGCAATGCAGGATGAAACAATTACCCCGCAAGGCAGCAATAGGGCGAACTCCAGATCACGTGACAAGAATGAACATTGAGGATCACGAGGAATGGTATACAGGATGGTATACGAATGGTATACGAAATGGCATACGAACGAAGGGAACGGTATACCATAAGGAGTACCGAAAGAGGAACCAAAAGGGGGGCCGAAGGAAGACTGGAAGAAACATAAATAAGGACAATTATACTCATGTATCTAGCCTTTCCTTACTCGCGCTCAATTCAATCCATTTAACCTGAGTTACTAAGATACTTACTTTGGGGGTCAGTAAGACTTCTTACTACTAGTGGTATACTTCGGTATAGCTCTAG
>NW_013563128.1:0-10422 GCF_000968595.1 Rasamsonia emersonii CBS 393.64
AGCTCGGACGATTCACAAGATGAGGAGTATGAAGCGATCGACGCCGGCCAGGCACGCAAGGAAGACCTGTTCAGATTTGGCACTGCCGCCAAGCTCATAGGCGTCCAACGCCGTGCTTATGCTGAACCATGCTTGTTTGTTGAAGGAGTGCGGCGGTTTACAATTGGGAAAGTTCTGAAAGAAAGGCCTTTCTTTGAAGCCGAGGTTGTTCTACATGACGAGCCTGGTGAGAGCTTCCACCATCCTTTAAGACCTTCTTTATGCTGATTCATGGCCGGTTTCGCAGTTCCCTCCGCGAAGGACTCCGAGGTTACAGATCTTTTCCAGCACCTTAAACAACTATCTCGAGAACTCTTGGCTCTTCTGAGACTTGCGTCTCTTATACCCTCCGCGTCGCCGAGTCTCTCTCCGACGGTTGCACGCAGATTCGAGCTGTTTATCTCCCGTAAGGACCTGTCTCAGGCCGGAGTACTTGCGGACTTCATGGCGGATGTTGTTGAGTCGAGTTTTGAGGAGAAATTGCGCGTTCTTGCGTCCGTCAATATCAAAGACAGGTTGGAGCGGGTCATTGAACTGCTGAACAGGCAGGTTCAAACCATCAAGAACAATGTCAAGATCACATCGATCACAACCACAAGTTTCCCGCCAAACTCTGCGCTTGATATCAGTCAAATCGATCCACGACTGACTAGAAGGGCGATGACTGGTGTCAATGGTTTTGGGCCAGGAAACGGAAGAGGCGACGACTCGGATGAAAAGGAGCCGAATGAAATTGATGAACTTCAGCAGAGACTTGAGGAAGCGCAGCTGAGCCCAGAAGCACGAAAAGTTGCCGACAGAGAGCTCAAGCGTTTGCGCAAGATGAACCCTGTCAACGCCGAGTATGGAGTTTGCCGGACTTATCTCGAAAATCTAGCGGAAATTCCATGGAACAAAGTAACCGAGGACCAATTCGGAGCCGACACTCTCCAACGTGCGAGGAAGCAACTTGATGATGATCACTACGGATTGGAGAAAATCAAGAAGCGTCTGCTCGAATACCTGGCTGTGTTAAAGCTGAAACATTCAGTCAATGAAGATCTGGAACGCCAAATCTCACAGATCTCGGAAACTCTCAATACTTCGGCCAAGGATGGGAAGGAAGGAACTTCTGGGTCAGATGCTGAAAGAGAAAGTTTGGAAACAAAATTACAACTGTTGAAGTCGAAACGTATGATCGACAAGTCACCGATTCTGCTCCTAGTAGGCCCTCCTGGCACGGGTAAGACGAGCCTGGCGAAATCAGTGGCCGCTTCCCTGGGGCGCAAATTCCATCGAATCTCTCTCGGTGGTGTGAGAGATGAAGCTGAAATCAGAGGCCATCGGAGGACATACGTTGCAGCTATGCCTGGCTTGATCGTCAACGGCCTGAAGAAAGTTGGCGTCTCGAATCCGGTATTCTTGCTGGACGAGATTGACAAGATTGGAGGCGCCAACTTCCACGGTGATCCATCGGCAGCTATGCTGGAGGTGTTGGACCCCGAACAGAACCACAGCTTCACTGACCACTACGTCAATATCCCTATTGATTTGAGCAAAGTTCTCTTCATCGCCACTGCCAACTCGTTGGATACTATTCCGCCACCGCTGTTGGACCGCATGGAGACGATCACGTTGTCCGGCTACACCACTGTGGAGAAGAAGCACATTGCCAAACAACATCTGATTCCGAAGCAGATCAGGACGAACGGTCTTTCGGAGGGTCAAGTTCTCCTTTCCGATGAGGTAATCGAGAAGATCATCACGGCCTATACTCGGGAATCGGGTGTCCGCAATCTGGAGCGCGAGATCGGCTCTGTTTGCCGTTACAAGGCCGTCCAGTATGCGGATGCAAAGGACGCCAACAAACTAGATACATATAACCCCAAGGTGTCTGTAGAAGACCTGGAGGAGATTCTTGGCGTCGAACGGTTTGACGAGGAGATCGCCGAGAAGCACTCCAGACCGGGAGTCGTCACTGGACTTGTGGCGTATTCGACTGGTGGGCAGGGCAGTATCTTGTTCATCGAAGTGGCAGATATGCCCGGTAATGGCCGTGTGCAGCTGACTGGAAAGCTGGGCGACGTTCTTAAGGAGTCCGTGGAAGTTGCACTGACCTGGGTGAAGGCCCACTCGTTTGAACTGGGGTTGAGTCACGACCCCAATGAGGACATCATGAAGAACCGCAGTCTTCACGTCCACTGCCCATCCGGAGCTATTCCCAAGGACGGACCGTCCGCCGGTCTTGCCCACACAATCGCTCTGATTTCGCTCTTCTCTGGCAAACCCGTGCCTCCCCAAATTGCGATGACCGGAGAAGTATCTCTAAGAGGCCGAGTGATGCCTGTGGGCGGTATCAAGGAGAAACTCATTGGCGCATTGCGTGCTGGGGTGAAGACGGTGCTCCTTCCGTATGCTAACCGCAAGGACGTCAAGGATGTGCCTCAGGAGGTCAAGGATGGCCTCGAGATCATCTACGTGAAGTAAGTATCTATCAGATTAGTTTTAGTCTGAGAGGAGAACTAACGTCGTGTTATAGGCATATCTGGGAAGCGATTACCCATGTTTGGCCCCAGGCTCACTGGCCAGGCCATCAACAATTGAGCATGTTTGAAAGCAGACTGTGATGTCGTACGAGCATTGCTATCATGAATATGGCATGAATGCATTGATTTCCGTATATATTGACGAGTACGGTGTATGGTTGTCTTCGATATCTCCCCTTGTCTTGACCTATCCATTCATCCATTCATTTACTCATTTAAGTATTCAACGTTGATATTGAGATTTATATTTCATGAACCAACAATCCTTCATTCTGTGTTTTAGTTCTGTGTTTTAGTGCCTTTTTTTTATCTTCATCCATGTAATTAGTCAATTTCAATGGACACTACGAGAGCTTCACTCATTCATGAGAAGTGACACGTTCATTTTTTGTCTAAATCCTCCGTTTGAACACAAATACTCCCAGTAATAGACGATGATAGTGCGAACCCTCCACGCATCCAAGAAACGACTCAACAAGATAGGTTGGTTAATTTACAACATCCAAGAAAGAGTATATGATATGATAATGATACAGTGATCATTCCACAAAGGAAAAAGAAAAAGGAAAAAAGCAATGAGTGGAGGCCGGTACCGAGTCGAATAGAATCGCGCCTCCCCCATGAGTCTCATAATATAACAAACTCACGACTCACGATTTGATTAAGATCCCGTCGACGGGGAAGTTTTGCTGCTTTCACTTCCACTTCCGCTTCCAATTCCAATTCCGCTTGCAGCACTTTTAGGGAGGATCGCCGGCCGATCGTAATTAAGCCCCAGGGCCTGCCACGTCGGTCGCCAAACCTGCTTCCCTTCCAGCATCTCTTTGGCTTGCTTCTCGTAGGCCTCGCGCTCGGCCAAGTCCGGCTCCATGGCGGCCTTTGGTTGGGACTTGCGCTGAATTTCTTCCTGGTACTTGGCAGCCTTGTAGTATTGGTCTTTCTCCCATCTGTTTTCAATCCCAGCATGTCAGCCTAGTTCATACCAGATATGCCTCTGGACTGTGGAGTAAAGGCGAAGAACGTACGGGCTCATATCCTTTGGTGCCTCGGGCCAAATAAACGGCTCTGTCATCTCGATCGTCATCCGCTTCTTGGACTTGGGCCTCCGGAGCGGTCCGTACCCGGGTCGGCCGTCACGTCGCAGCCGCGTCACTTTCTGCTGCTCAATGTAGCTCCGCACGCTGAGCACCTTGACGCCGTACACCCGCTGCATGTAGTCACGCATGTCGAGCTTGTTGAAGTTGAGGGGCACATAGAACGAAGCATATCGGGGAGGAAGGAAGGGGGTGCGGATGAGGGCGATGGTGAATTCGGGCCTGGGTGTTAATCCTTTCGTTAGCTGATTTTCATTGCTCAGAAATGCTCAACAGCATAAAGACAATCAAAATATGGGAGTATGCTGGTACAATAGGGAGAAAGAAACGTACAGGAATACTTGCTTCCGCATCGACAAGGGCGCGTTGGGAGGCACCCAGTCGGCGGGCTTTTTGGGAAACTTGGAGAACCTCCGCACCATTTTTTCTCAATTGATTTTTAGTATCTCAATCGAGAAAAATAAATGGATGGGATGAAGAAAGAAGGTGGATTCTGTATTTGAATTCGACGGATGTTGAAGCAGTGATAGTAGTAGGACTTCGGCTCCCGGAAGTTTTGCTGCAGCGGAGAAAAGTTGCGTGGTTGGCCGCCTCGGACGCCGTAGAAAGTCCATCGCCGGCATACAACACACTATAGATTAAGATACAGTTCACAGATTTAATTAAATCAATTTATGAAGTCTACGATAGGAATTTAATTATCAAGTTGGTGGAATTAAATTCATGAATGTTCATTATCATGAGACTGGTATCAATATCCATCGCGAAGTGCCATCATCAGAATTACAGCATGTGCCGACGGGCTGCACTACCCAAGAGAGTCCGATACCTTAAGCTCGCTCAGTTTCCTGGTGTTCGCATCAGCGTCGTAATCCGTAGACTTCTCTTCGTCCCTGTAACTTTGGTCTTTTTCTTCATCTTCATCATTCTCAGCATCTGAACCTTCATATTCTTCACCGTCATCGTCGTCTTCCTCATCGTCGTCATCTTCACGCTCGGCTGTCCCATTATCACCATCAACTCCAACCTCTTTCATATAGGCTTCGAGTTCACGGGCCATCTTCTTAGAAAATCCAGACGCTTCCACCTCTACATCCAATCTCTTCCCCGGGTTCTGGAGAAGTTGCTTTTTTGCATCTGCAAAGAAGGGCCCAGGCTCGTCGCTCGTAAAGTGGAATCTCCTCTGGAAGAACCTCTTGATGCAATTGACGTCGCGGTCAAAGTACATTTCTGCGTTGGGGTGATCGATGGAAACCATCTGCGGGAAGTCGATGAGAACAGGGACCAGCTTGATCCCTTCGTCACTCTCTGCGTCTTCGGGTGCTTTGCCCTTCGCCTTCGGATCGGGCTCTTCCTTGATCAAAATGTTGAATTCATTGAAATCACCATGGATCAGGCCATATCTGGCCAGCTTCAGAATCATGTCCATAAGCTCTGCGTATAGGAGAGCAGGCTTGGGGACGCTGGAAATCTGGCGTAGCGGAAAAGCGTCAATCAGACTCATGACGATCGTATGTCTGTTCTGAGCAATAGGCTCCGGCACCGGAAACCCATTCTCCTTAAGGGCCTTCATGAAGGCAAACTCCTTCATTGCGGCCAATCGCGACATATACATCCATGACCCCGTGCTTCGATGCCGTAGGTAATCGCGATTCGTCTTGACACTGCGGAAGGAGATCCGACCGAGGCGATGAATCTTCAAGATGCGTTGAGCACCAGTCGTGTCTGCGACAACAATGATATCAGATTCCTTCCCAACACCTATCCGGTTTCCGACGGAGTATATGTTCTTCTGCTTCTGATGGGTATTGAGGGCCAAATAGTCAAAGCCGCCATAGGTAAGCCTATACCCGTCGTCTGGTAGGTCGAAAGACCAAACTATTAGCACAAAATTCTACTTTATTCACGATTGTGGACCGTTTCTTCACATACATTTCGCGTCCTTCACCTTCGCTATAAGATTGATTTTCGCCAGATTAGAGATGCATTTATGGACGCCGCTGCCACTTCGCAGACCCGATAGCTGCACTATCAAAGGGGTGGGAACAACTTCGTGATTCCTACTCCCTGTCTCAACCTACATTGCTCTTGTTAGCCGGTCAGACGACTCGCCTCGCAAAGGGACCGATGGAAGGCGGGGGAGGGGCATACAGCAGTGAGCACTCGAAAGTCCTCGTTTGTGAGGTAGCGCATCGCCTTTGGATCGAGCTTCATGTTGGGCTCTTGGAGATTATTCTCCTAATAATTCCAAAGAACCCCAGGTATATCTTTAGAAAAAAGCTGCTTCAATAATCCTGTACAAAGGTTGAAGCTCGTGTCGGCAACTATCTAACGGGGTCCCCGGAAAAAAAAGTGACGAATTAGCCCTAAGCCCTAGTTACCTTTTCAAGCTAACATAGAGGACTGCCCGAGGTATCTCCGTAACTGGATAAAGAGAAATTTGTGATCAGATCTTATGAAACGCCCATAAAAGCCAATTTATTACAATCAGAATAATGATATGAGTTCATAGCTAAGCATTGTTCAATTCCACCCCAAATCGTTTCCATCGTTTCCATCCTTAAAGACGATAATCTATCTTATCTGCATACAATACACGGAAATCCAGGCTCAAGGCGGATGAGCAGATTTTGTTTCTGTGCAAGAAGCACACATTATATGTCCCAAAACTCTTATGGGCATTATCAACCCAGCCACACTCGAGAACCTGACCAACCCATCCGCGCAATACAACCCTTCGAACCCATTAACCCAGGCATTCCATACCGTACACTTACGCCGAGCTCACCCACTCAGGATTCTGTCAAATATAGTTAGATATTTCTGTAACGGAAATAGAGAGAGTTGATATTTACCTTGCGCAGGATCACCAAGCCTTCAAGTGTGGGGCTAAGAGGAATATACTCCTCATCTTCCAGCTCAGCTCTTTCTCCATAGCTAAGAAGCACAGGCGTGCTCTGGGTTTGCCATCCAGTAATGGTCTTCGGGCGGCCAGCTTGCCCAACCACGTCCACTGCCTGACCCACGCGAACATTCACGGTCAGTGGCTGCAGATTCTCATCAAGGGTCACGAGGAATCGTGGATGCATGGCTGTGATGAGGAAGTAGAGGAGATAATGATGCTCGGCGAGAATGAATTGTTTGGCGTCAATCATTGCAATCAGCACCGTAAGCAGTCCCGCAGCGGCCACCCTCGAGAGCACCTGGCGATCGGTATGGAACGGGTTGACGGACAGGGTACCTTTGCCCATGTGCAGCAGACCCTGAGCAATACGGACCATGAAGAGAGAATTCTGATCACGGTGGTAATAGCTGGCAAGCTGTCGCAAAAGTTGTGCCAACCGAGCATTGTTTGTTCCAGCGCCGGTGAGACCCATCGCGAAGATCGCGTTGATCGCAACGTCGTTGTCAGTATCATGACTGTACCGGGACAATGTATCGTAGACTTTCATCTGAGGGTTACTGGGGCTAACCAGCCCCATTGCCAGAGGAACCGCTTTCCGGATATTGCTAGCACCATAATGCATCAGGTGGCCGAATTGCCGAAGAATCATGTCTTGGCCAACCTCCTCTCCCATGGCAATAAGGGACAAGCCCAGGACGGCGTAGGACTGCACCAGTTCGTCACCTTTCTTCTCTTCCTTCTCTTCAATGTAATCATTGCAAATGTGAAGAAGCTCTTGAAGCTTCAGGACTGTGCCAGTACCAGCCCAGGCGCAAACGGAGGCAAGGACGGAGGTTGGCTTGGCCATGGGGTGGTCAACAGCCTTGAGAATATCCAAGATGACATCCACTTCCTCTTGTCGACCAAAGTAAAGGAGGGCCAGACCAAGGGCCATAAATCTCGTCCACTTGTCTTTGAGTTGCTTCTGCCTCTCCTCGTCCATGAGTGTCGTGGCAATAGCCTCGGAGACCTGATGGTTACCAGAACCGACGAAGATCAGGCCCAAAGAAACTGCTGCCATTGCAGAGAGCTGCATGTCCAGAGAGACATCTTCCACAATCGGAAGAAGAATTTCAAGAAGTTCTTCCTTGTTTGATCCCGCGTAAGACAAGCCCAATCCCATAATGCAAGCCACTCGCGTCTGGATACTCTTGCTTCCGAGATTGTCTGGGTCACCAAGGAGGGCTAGGGCAGGGTCGGAATCCAATCTGACGCCTGAGTTGAGAATGCCAATTCCAAGCAACGCTCCAGCTTTGATTTGGTCCTCCTGGGCGTATGTGAACTTGTCGATCTTATCCAACCCTTCCTCGACGTCCCTATGCAAAAGCATACCCATCGATGCAGTGGTCGACATCATACCATCATCCTTTGTCTTCCAGACCCATGGACCTTTGTCGCCTTCGACCAACATCATCTTGTCGTTTCCGAAGCCCGCGTTGGCGAAGGCATTGACGAAAGCACTCGCGAGATTGTGTCGCGCGGAGTCAACATTAGTCAGCCCCGCACCCCTGCTGCTCTCCAAATGGGTTTTGTATATGTCTTCGGGCATCTTTGGATCGAGAATGTTGAGTTCCTTGGCCAGAGCCTTGAAGTGTATAGGGATCTGGGTGTTGTTCAGACAATCCATCAACTCTTGATCATCCTCCTCCTCCGAAGACAAGTCAAGCCAGATTTGCTGCCGAGCAACAAGGAAAGCCATTTGCTTCTTAAGTGCCTTGTCATTCGTGGCGTTGAAATCGCTCTTGATGAGATCGATGTCATTCAGACGAATGGCGATGACGATGGCCTGGGCAAGCTTGTTGTAGCGAACGTAGATATCGTGAGCAGTTCGGAGGAATTGCTGGTCCTCGGGGTAGGTAAGCAAATTGACCATGCTGACCATATATAAGCAGACCCTTGGATAGGTGTTTTCATCCACGAAGCGCGAGATTTCCTCGATCATCTCCAGTTCGCTGAGCAGGTCGACGGCATCGGCCTCGGCGTTGTGACTCAGGAAGTATGGAACCAGAGACAGGGAGAGATCGATCAGGTCCTGGACATCTTTTTCCTCCGTCACCCGGTTCTGGTATTCCTGTCCGATTTCCAGCGCTAGGTGTCTGATGTATTCATGGCCCCACGAACCCAGGTCGTCTGATTTGGCTAGGAGGCGGTATTTGAGGGTCTCCAGCTTGTCCTCAACCCCATACGTCATGCCCAAGACAGACAGCATATCTGCCAGCGAGTCCTACAACATCCCTTTAGCCGATGCCGATACATATTACCATTCTTCCATAACTCACTTTGTCAGGCCCAGCGGGCCACTGATCATAGAGCGCCGTGAGCTCATCGTAATGAGGTCTGAGGAACTTCAATGGCTTTGGGACAGCGGTCATAGATGAGGTAGACGTCTTGATAAATGTCTTGATGGCATCTAAGGCGGGTCGATATAGGGAAGTATCCGGTTCCTAAAGATGAAAACACAAAAATCAGCGCGGAACCGCACGTGAGCTGCGCACCAGCATACCTTTAACCGCTCAACGAGCATCTCGAGCTCATTCTTGAGCTGCTGATCTTCCTCACTGAGTTCCTCTACATCGAATAGGCCGTTAGTATCCAATCTGAAGTGTGCGAAGGGTGGGACGACCGAGCAGGCATGGCATGCTTGCTCCAAGTGCTGGCTTACCTTCTTGAGGTTCCTCGTCTTTCTTCCCATCCTTCTTTCCACGTGTCTTTTCATCCTTGATGTCCTTCTTCTGTCCATTCAACTCTCGAGCATCGTCTACTTTGCCCTTGCCCTTGTCAGCGGCCGTGGGCCGCTCGCCTTCTTTCGCCATTCGACGGAAACTCTGACGGCTAGCTGACGAATATGCCGGATGGATAGAAAGGGCTCCTTGACCAAAGAAGCAGACAGGGCAGGTCTAATCCGGCCCCGAAAAATAGAAGTATTGGTGGACGTAGACGGGTGCGATGAACGATGTGGTGGGAGAGGTGTAATGCTGGGGGATCAAGGCACCCGGAGCTTTCGTTGCTTGCTGTCCAGCGCCCGCGGTGGAGCTGCGACTCCTCGCCGATGCCTCGCAGAGTGCTAACTAACGTAATCAACCACCGAGCGACGAATACCACCGAGCGACGAATTTTCGCCGCACCCACTATAATTTTGAAGCTTTTCAACCACCAATACAATTAAATTAGACTATCTAGTAGTTGAATATATAGCTATTTATTAGGACAATTCCTTATGGTATGTCCAATAGTCCCACAGCCACTGCAGCGTTGTGGAGCTCGCCGTTGAGGCATAGGTGTAGGCTCATCAAGCTTCTCATTAAGCTGCGTATCAAGCTGCTGAATGCGATTTTGGCCTTCTTGTACAGATAAAAGGGTATCATTACCTAGAATAGCACGCCTTCTTGCCTTCTTTCTAGTTTTCCGCTCAGTCTCAGCTCGTAGAGTCCTAATTTCATCTCGAAGAAGAAGGTTCATATTCATTGCCATCTGCGCGGCCTTTTCAAGATGATGAATATGAGACATTGGGCTGCTAGAAAGCTTTTGCTTTCTTGCACTAAGGCTTTTTTGCAAGCTGCGAACCTTGTGATCCAGCTGGTGAGGATTCTGAGGAGTTTGAAAAGCAGAGGAGACTGAACTTTCAACTGAAGCTGGTGGTGTTGGCGTACGAAGCTGAAAGGTAATCTTTGCAAGAACCCGCTCTTTATCAAGTGGCTTAAGTCCAGCTCCTGCAAAGCCTTTGCATATATTGTCTGGAGTAAACACTTCTGCACGAGCAGATGGATATAGGGATAGAAAGTCTTCTTGTCAATATGGTTGTTGCCAGCAATCATTCTCT